>NW_007729039.1:179270-260535 GCF_000696425.1 Galeopterus variegatus
TTTTTTTTATCACATTTCAAAATCAAATGACTAGGCATGTGCAGATTCAGTACGAATAGAGCTCCTGTCCCTGATTAGGCATTTTTTCTTTCTTCTTTTTTTTTAAAGTCAGCCATGTTACTTCTCATAATCTAATGACATTTGTAAATACTGAATGTGGGTTTTAGAATCTATGCTGATTACATGACAAAGAAAAGATAGGAGTTTGCCTTAAGTCAATATAAACAAACAAAAAAAAAAGAAAGAAAGAAAGAAAAAGACTTCACTGAGGTAGGACAGAAATAAAAATCTTTATAATTGGTATCAGTAGACACTTTTGTTGGTTGAGACTATTTAATACTGATACTGAAATTTATTGGTAAATTGAGACCAGGCAACTGAAGAAATAATACTCAAAATTAAAGGAGAAAATATGAGAGAGAGAGAAAATATGTGAAAGAGAGAGAGGTGACCATACCTTGCCATGGCTATAAAGTACTCAAAAACTAAGCTCTGACTTTTACCTCCTCCTGCCTCCTAAAATACCACCTTCTGTTATCTTCTTTCCTGAATCTTCTACTCTGTCTTCTCTCCCTCTCAGCATCGAAACAAACTTAGGCCTCTCCCATCTTAAAAATACACAAGCAAACAAACAAGCAAAACTATGTCACTTGACCTTACATTCTCTTCTATTTCCTGCTCAATCTTTCCTTTTGTAAAATTTCTTTTTCAAAAAGAAATCTGGTCTCATGGTCTTCTCTTTTGCATCTCTATCCACAGTTACCAGCTTCTCACCTCCGCTACCACACTAAAATCCTCTTCTACCAAGGTCACCGAATGGAGTTCTTAAACCCAGTGGGCACCCCTCTGTGTCTTTACCCTGCTGTACTCAGACACCCCTCTCCTAAGACCTAGTATCAACACCACTGCCTGCATTAAACGTTTCCAATGTTGTTCCATTTGAGGAACTTCTTATGTTTCTAGTTTTCTCAGCCTTCATTTCTTGTCACCTCAAACAGAAAAGAAACTTGTAGTGTGGTTTTCTCATAATAAGTGTTGAGAGGCTGTTGAATCAGGTGGCAATTTAGAATGTAGAGTGAGGATTTTTTTTTTATGTTTACATAAGATTTTTAAAGATAAATTGAACCACAAAGCTTATAATAAAAGCCAACACTCCTTTATCCCTTCTCTACCAATACACCTGCTTTCAAAGGTGACCACTTAGAACTCTTAATAATTGTTGTTTTGCATTTAATTCCATATATTTTTTTGTTGTTGCATCATTTAAAAAAATTTTTATTTTTTAATTTATTGAAACATAATTGATTGTACATATATGTAGGGTACAGTGTTGAATACCAATACCTGTGTGCAACATGTGATGTTCAAATCAGGGTAGTTAATATATTCAACATTACACAATGTAATCATTTTTTGTGGACCTTTACTGATTTCTCATTAACTCCTCCTCCCCCTTTCCCACCTCTGGTGGCCTCAGTTCCATTCTCTCCCTTTGAAAGCACAACAAATTATTGTGGATGTTGTATCTTTCCTTTTTAAAAAATTTGTTTTTTCTTTTTTTTTAAGCTCCCATTTATGAGTGAGGACATGTGGAATTTCTATTTCTGTGCCTGTCTTATTTCACTCAACATAATTTTCTCTAAGTTCATCCACATTGCTAATGGCAGAATTTCATTCTTTTTTATGGCAGAGTAGTATTCCATTGTATACACATACCACATTTTCCTTATTCAGTCATCTGTCCATGGGCATTTAGGTTGATTTCAACTCTTGGTTGTTGTAGATAGAGCTGTGATAAACACAGGAGTGCAGGTGTCCCTTCAATATGATGACTTCCATTCCTTTGGGTATATACCTAGAAGTGAGATTGCTGGATTGTATGGCAGTTCTATCTGTAGTTGTTTGAGGAACCTCCACACCATTTTCCATAATGGCTGTACTAATTTACAGTCCCATCAACAATGTAGGAGGGTTCCCCTTTCTCCATATCCTTGCTAGCATTTGCTATATTCTCTGTCTTTTTGATAATGGCCAGTCTAACTGGGGTGAGATGATACCTCAACGTAGTTTTGATTTTCATTTCCCTGATTCTTAGTGATGTTGAGCATCTTTTCATGTGTCTGTTGGCCATTTGTATGTCTTTCTTTGAGAAATGCCTATTCAGCTCTTTTGCCCATTTTTCCATCCAGTTACTTGTTTTTTTACTGTTAAATTGTTTGAGTTCCTTGCACTTTTTGGATATCAATCCCTTGTGGATGTATAGTTTGTAAATATTTTCTCCCACTCTGTAGGTTGTCTTTTCATTCTGTTAATTGTTTCTTTTTCTGAGCAGAAGTTTTAGTTTGATATAATACTGTTTGTTCATATTTTATTTTGTTGCCTGTGCTTTTGGGGTCTTATTCATAAAGTCTTTGCTCAGTCTTACTTGCTGAAGCATTTTACCTATGTTTCCTTTTAGGAGTTTTATAGTTTCAGGTCTTATATCTAAGTCTTTAATCCGTTTTGAGTTGACTTTGGTATATGGTGAGAGGTATGAGTCTAGTTTCATTATTCTACAGATGGATGTCAAGTTTTCCCAGCACCATTTATTGAAGAGGCCGTCTGTTCCTCTGTGAATGTTCTTGTTGCCTTTGTCAAAGATCAATTGGTTTCAAATGACATCTTTATATAACTATTTCCTGATTTTTAAAAATTTTAGACATTATTTACTGAATTTAGATTAAGACAGATGAGGATTTATGTTTCTTGCTTCCCTTCTCATTTATCGAGGTATCAAATCAATGCTCTTTGTTTATACTTTAGTGTCTCTTTAAATATTCTTCAGTATAAGATCAAAAGGTGCACTATAACTTCATTTTCTTACTTGTATAAAGTTTGTTTTCCTCAAGTCAATAATTTTATCATCTGTTCACATTCTTGCTTTGCTTTGTACCTATCACTAATTTTTTTCCAACTTACCAATGGGAACGTACAACTGCTTTCAATACTTTTTTCCACTTGTCAAGTAATCAGGTATTTTATCTATATATCTCCATCCTAGAATCTTCTATCATCTTTCTCTAATTCTGGCATGTTTTTCTTTAGGACCACCATACTGTTTTCCTGGGACTTCCTATCACCCTCATCTAATGAAAACTTTGTCTCTCTCTTGGGTGTGATGCTGTTTTTGGTATACTACTATTTTCCAGTGTTCTCCTGGTTTTGATGGATCATATCCTAAAGCAGCTTTCTGAGATAGTAAACATCGGAGGTATATTTTTCAACACCTTCTATTTCTGATGATATGTTTATTCCATTCTTACACATAATCGATAATTTGACACAGCACAATATTTATGTTAGAAATTATTTTCTCATTGTCTTTGTGCTTCCTGTACTGTCAATGAAAAGTCCAGGGTCATTTTCATTTTCAGTCCTTGATATGTGACTTGTCATTCTCTCTGGAAGCTTTTGGTGAGTACCTTGCTTTGATTGCTTTTTAGTCATTGCATTGAGTGCTGGGTGGGTGCTTTCACTCTGGAGCATGGCAGGAAAAGGAAGATAGTGGTGTCACAGATTTTGTGGTATACAGCTCTCTTAATCTCTTTCTTTTCATTCTTGACCTTCACTCTGCAGGTTTCTGAATCTGGAGATTTTCAGTCTCAATTTTTTTACAGATTAAAGTTCTGGTCTCCTGTACAGTGTTCATCTGACTACATGGGATGGAGAGAGGGCAACCAGCAATCTCACTGAATGTGCTTGAGACCTTGGAACAGTTCTCTTATTTTCAGTCTCATGCCTCACCCTTCTTTCACCTGTACCTCTAAACCTGAGCTTTCTTGGGTTCTGCAGGGCAAACCTGTTTGCCTCTTTTTTGTATCCCCTATACCTGAAGGATTCCTTTTTCTCTGCTCTGCTAAATTAGTCACAACTTTTTATGGACTGAATGTTTATTTCCCCTAGAATTTACATGTGAAGCACTAACCCCCAGTGTGGCTGTATTTGAAGATGTGGTCCCTAAAGTAGTAATTAAGGTTAAATGAGGTCATAAGGGTGGAGCCCTTATGGATAAAGATCCAATAGGATTAGGATCCTTATAAGAAGGGACACCAGAGAGCACACGCACTAAAGAAAGGCCATGCGAGCACAGAGTGAGAAGGTACCTGCGGCAGACTGAATGTCCCCCAAAACTCACTGCAGCTTGATCCGTATTGTAACACTGTTAAGAAGTGGGAAATCAGACTGTGACAGTGTTGAAAGATGGGGCCTTTAAGAGGTGATTGGATTGTGATGATTATGCCCTCAAGAATGCATTAATCCATTCGTGGAGTAATAGGTTAATGATTTTGTGAGTTGCTATGGGAGTGACACTGTGGTTTTATAAGGAGAGCAAGTGAGCACATTAAAGAGCTTTTGCCATTTTTGCCATGTGATACCTGTATTGCCATGGGACTCTGTACAGAGCCCCCACCAAGAAAGCCCTTACCAGATGCAGCCCCTGGACTGTGGGCTTCCCAGCCTCCCAAACTGTAAGACATAAATTTTATTTTCTTACAAATTTGCCCAGTTTCAGGTATTCTGTTATAAGCAACAGAAAACTGACTAATACCCCATCCATCTACAAGCCAGGAAGAAAGCCTTCGCCAGAAATCAGATCAGCTGGAAACTTGATCTTGAACTTCTAGCCTCTAGAACTGTGAGAAAATAAATTTCTGTTGTTTAAGTCACGCAGTCTGTGGTGTTTTGTTATGGCAGCCTGAGCAGACTAATACACAGCTCCTCCATCTACTTTCCACTTGTCAGTTCCATGTGTTGACATCTATTTTACCGTTGCTTCCTTTCTCGATCTTTGTGTTCTTTTGGGTTTATAGCTTCTTTTCTCCTTTACGGTTATTTTACTTGGTATTTGGAAGGAGCATGGATAAATATTTAAATGATTAATTTTACATGTGAACTTGTGTAGGCCACAGTACCCAGATATTTTTTTTTCTTTATTGTAACATTGGTGATTGTACATATCTGTGGGGTACAGAGTTGAATATCAGTATCTGTGTGCAATATGTGATGCTCAAATTAGAGTAATTAGTATATGCAACATTATACAATGTAATCATTTTTCATGGCCTTTTAACAATTCCTCCCTTACCCTCCTGCCCGCTTTCCCACTTCTGGTTATCTGGAGCTTGCTATGAACTTACTTTTAGATAGGATTAACATTTAAATTAGTAGACTTTGAGTAAAGCAGATTATCCTCTGTAATGAAGGTGGGCTCATCCAATCAGTTGAAGGCTTAAAGAAAAACACTGATCTCCCCTGAAAAAGGAATTTTGCTAGCAGATTGCCTTCAGACTCAAACTGCAATATCCATTCTTCCTTGAACCTACCATCCTAAAAATCTCTCTCCCTCTCTCCCTCCCTTCTTTATATACACACTTTATATACACTTGTGTGTGTGTGTATAAATACACACAGATATTCCTCACCTTATGATGGGGTTATGTGCAGATATCTGGACATAGCCCCATCATAAGTTGAAGAGCTTACTGAATGTGTATTGCTTTTGCACCATTGTAAAATTAAAAAACAATTGTAAATCAAATCCTTGTAACTTGCATACCATCTGTATATATTTATATACATATACACATATATTTATATATTTATATTTCATGTCCTTTTGGTTTAACTAGAAGATTTAACTGGAAGTTACACTTTACCTTCCTTCAGTATAATACCTATGTCAATTTTTCTTCAATGTATTATATTTGCATATATTCCTATATCCTCTTTTTCTTACATAAAAAGTGGCATATTTAATGTTTTTCACTTTGGTTTTTTTTTTACCTAAAAATATGTCCTGAAGATTATTCCATCTCAGTGTGCAGTGATTTTTCTTATTCCATTTTATGGCTGCCTAGTAGTCCACTTGTGTGGATGTCTGCTAAAGGTGGATACCTGAGTTGTTTATAATCTTTTGCTATTATGAAAAATATCTTCAAGGAATGACTTTGTGCATAAATAGATTTGGTTTTTGCTAGGTTACCTTAGGAATAGATTTTTAGAGGTGGAGTTACAGGGCCAGAAAGGTAATGCCTATATAATTTTTCTAGTTACTAACAAAATTCCCTCCACTGGGCTTTTACTATTTTACATTCTCATCAGCCAAGTAAGAAACAATTTCCACATAGCTTTGTAAGCAGAGTGTGTTGCCAAACTTCGGGATTTTTGCCAATTTGGTAGGTGAGAAGGAGAATCTCATATCGTTTTATTTTAATTTCCCTGATTTGGTGTAAGGTTGAGTATCTTTTGGTATTTTTAAGGAGGTATTTTTATGTCTTATTGAGTAAACTGTTTATTCTTGTGTTTCCTCACCTGTTAGGTTGTTTATTCTCTCCCCCAGGATCAGGATTTTAGGAGTCCTTTGTATACTAGAGATAGTGGTCCCTTGTGGTGTAAGTTTTTCCGGTGGTTTTTGTTTTTTATATTTGGTGTTTTTATTTTTGGCTCTTAAAATTTTATGTAATAAAATGTATCTATCTTTAGTTTCTTTTAGATTTAAGTCATAGTTAGAAAGAGTTTCCTCACTCCAAAATTATAAATTTCTCCTTCATTGTTGGTACAGTTTCAAAATTTACATTTAGCACTCTGGTCTAAATGTATGCATGATGTGTGTATGACATATACATATACTTTCATATTTGCTTATTTTCAAAATGACTGTTCAGTTAATCCAACATCAAGTATTAAAAAAATACATCTTTCCTGCACTGATTTATGTTGACATTTTTAGAAAATACTTCATTCCCATAATCATTTGTTCCTTTTTCTCTATTTGTCTTTCCATCTATTTTTGCAACAATATTTACTATACTGTTTTAAATGTAGCAGGTTTTTAAAAATTTACTTTTAGAGGGAACCCTTGCTGGTGGGAATATAAATTAGCACAGCCATTATGGAAAACAGTATGTGGAGGTTCCTCAAAAAAATTAAAAATAGTACTACCATATCATATGATGCAGCAATCCCACTACTGAGTATATATCTCCCCCCCAAAAAAATGAAATCAGTATGTTGAAGAGATATCTGCACTCCCATGTTCTTTGTAGCATTATTCACAATAGACAAGATATGCAATCAACTTAAGTGTCCATTAACAGATGAATGGATGAAGAAAACATGGTGTATATACACAATAGAATATTATTTAACCTTTAAAAATAAGGAAATCCTGCCGTTTGTGGCAACCGTGGATGAACCCGGAGGACAACGTGTTAAGTGAAATAAGCCAGGCACAGAAGGGCAAATATTGCATGATCTTTCTCTCATAGGTGGAATCTAAAAAACTGTCTTCAAAAAGTAGAGGATAGAATGGTAGTTACCAGAGTGTGGGAGGGTAAGAGGGCAAGGATGATGGCGAGAGATCTGTCAATGGGTACAAAGCCATAGTTAGACAGGAAAAATAATTTTGGTGTTCAATTGTGTAGTAGTTTGACTAGAATTAACAATCTTGTGTTGTGTAATTCAAATGGCTAGAAGAAAGGTTTTTGAATGTTCTTATCACAAAGAAATTATGTTTAAGATGATGGATATGCTAATTACCTTGATTTGATCATTATGAAATGTGTACTTGTATTGAAACATCATGTTGTGCTTTAGAAATATATACAATTAAATTAAAAAATTACTTTTAGATTTTAATATCTGGTAGAGCTGGTAGTACTATATTGTCCCTTTACTGTGTCAAAGAAATATCCATGATTCTTATTTCAATAAGTACTTTATCAAGGTTGACTGTTAGATTTTGTTAAATGACTTTCCACATTTATGATCATACAATTGTTTTCCTTAATTCTATTGATGATACATTATTTTACACATTTCCTAATACTTGACAATCTTTGTATTCCTGGAGTGATTCTCACTTGGTCATAGGTATTGTTATCTTTAAAAAATAATTTATCAGGAAATAACTTCAAACTTACTCTGTAATATTGTAAGAATTGTGTGAAAAACAACTTTTTTATACCTTAATTAAGCTTCTCTGATTGTTAAGATTTTGCTAAATGTGTTGTATCATTCTCTTTCTTTCTGTCTGTCTCACTCTTTCTGGTCTCTCTCTGTGTCTACATGTATACACACACACACACACACACACACACAGTTATGTTTACCCATGCATACTAACCACAACCACACATACATACACATTTTGGGGGGGGTACCATTTCAGAGTGTTATACCCCTTTACCTTTAAACACTTTGGGTGTATTTCCTATGAAAAAGAACATTCTCTTACATAACCTTATTGCTGTTATCAAATTCAGGAAAAGTAACATTAATTATCAATTTTTTTCTTCAAACAATTGGCATCATTCACTAGTGAGGCAATCTGGGCTTGTGCTTTTCCTTGTGAGATGAGTTTTGATCACTAATTCCATCTCTTTACTTGTTAGTAACCTGTTCATATTTTCTATTTTTTTCATGAATTAGTTTCAGTAGTTTCTGTCTTTTTAGGAATTTATCCACTTCACCAAGATAACCTAATTTGTTGGCATACAATTGGTTATAAAAACCTTTATCATTCTTATTATTTCTGTAAGGTAAGTAGTGAGGTCCCCTCTTTCATTCTTGCTTTCAGTAATTTTAATCTCCCATTTTTTTTAACTTTGTAGTTAAAGGTTTGCCAATTTTGCTGATGTTTCAAAGAACCGATTTTTGGTTTTATTGGTTTTCTATTCTTTTCTGTTCTCTATTTCATTACTTTCCACTCTAATCTTTATATTTCCTTTTTTCTCCTTACATTAGGTTTAGTTTGCTTTTCTTTTTTTAGTGCCTTGAAGTGGGAAGTTAGGCTATGATTTTAATTGTTCCTCAGTTTTAATATAGTGTCTACAGCTATCAATTTTCCTTAAAGCACTGCTTTAGACACGTCCCTAAGTTTTGGTTTTCATTCATCTCAAAGTGTTGTCTAATTTCCCTTGAGTTTTCCTCCCTGATCCATTTTTTTAGTAGTGTGTTCAATTTCCACGTATTTATGAGTTTCCCAGATTTTTTCTTTTTCTGCTATTGATTTCTAGTTCATTACATTGAGATTTGAGAAAATATTTTGTGTGATTTCAATCATTTTAAATATTGAAGCTTGTTCTATAACCTAGAATATGGTCTATTCTGGAAATGTTCTATTGTACTTGAGAAGTGGTAAGTTCTGCTTTTATTGGGTGTTTTATAGATAACTGATAAGTATTTGGTTTATAGGCCAAGTTTTCTATTTTCTTTTTCTCTTCTGCCTAGTTGTTCTAACCATTATTGAAAATGAGGTATTAAAGTCTTCAACTTTTATTATTGAATCATCTATTTCTCCTTTCAATTCTACAGTTTTTGCTTCAGGCATTTTGAAGTGAAGCTTTATTATTAGTTACATATGTGTTTATAATTGTTATATCTTCCTGATGGATTGATCTTTTCATTATTACAATATGCCTTTATTTATAATAACATTTTTATTTTAAAATTTGTTATTTTTGATTATTAGTATAACCACTCTAGTTTTCTGATGGTTTCTGTTTGCATGATTTTTTTTTTCAGTTGATATTTATAAGGGAGATTGATCTACCAATTTTCTTTTATTGGATAATTCTCATCACCCTTTGAATTAATGTTATATTTGCTTCATAAAGAAAAAAGAGAAAGCTTTCCTTATTTTTTGATGTTTTCAAAAATATATTAGACATAAAAAAATTTTGAAAGAATAAAGAGAATCAGATTATGGACTTAGACATTAGATGATTCCAGAGAAATATGGTTAATTTTGTGGTGTTACGTTTACACAAAGGAAGTTTTCATTTTCAGTGATGCATATTGCAATGTTTAGGAAAAAAAATGGCATAATATCTAGGTTTGCTTTAAAATACCCTGGTAAGGAAAAATATACCTCAAATCTTGATAACTTTTAAATAAACTGGGTGATGGTTACATGGGATTCTGCTGTATTATGCTTTCTGTTTTTTCTTTTTCTATTTTAACATTTTTCATAATATAAAATAGAGACACATTGGTTCCAATCCAGATTTACTTTATTTAAATTTTCAAGTATTAAGCCCAGAAATTTATATTTTTTAATACTGTCACACAATTAAAAATATGTTAAACCCATAAAATAGAGAGAGGAGAGGGAGACATTATCAATCAAGAGATCTTAATAAAAATTATTGAGACAAAAAGCATATGGAGGTCTGAAAATTGATAAGGTAGAGTAGGGGAAGATACAGTTTAGTCTTTTTTTCAGGAGGGGATGCAGAAAAGATGGGAGATGATGTATATTCCAAGTCCAGATGTATCAACATGGTGGTGAGCAGGAGTGATCTTTGGGGGGGGGGGGAGTGGGGCGAGAGGAAGGAAGGAAACTGAATGAAATCTGTATTTGAAAGAGTTGACCTCTCTACCTGCCACCAGAGCAAGCAGATCCCAGGCATCCAGATGTATACCCCCAGGTAGGATATTGGTGCTTTTTTCTCTGGAAAAATTCAATGGCCTCAGTGAAAAGATGTTGGTGTTGAGTGTCTGCTCTGTGTTCAGCACTGCACCATTTACTTCCAGAAATGAAACACAAAAGTTGTTTCAAGAAGAGCTTATCTTTTAGGCGAGCTCATATTGACTTTCCTGAAACAATAAAGAGTACTATATATACTCGAGGTATGTCTAATGTGCAAAGAGGTGTTTAATTTGCTCCCACTGTGCTATCTATCCACATAAATGTCACCTTCTCAGGGAAGGTTACCTAGAACTCCCCAATATCCCAACACTTGAAGAACAAGTCTTTGAAGTGAGGTTGCTCAGGTTTCAACCCTATCTTCATTACTTACTAGACTGTATTTCCCAGATTTTCATATGGTTAAGTTTGGCCAATGGAATGTGAGTCAAAGTAGTGTGTGTGACCTTAGCCCTCCCGTGCGTGGTCTTTCCCCTATTCAGCTGGCAGGAATGGAGTCAGTCCCCAGGGTGAACTTGGTGGCTTCATGATGGTAGGCACTCAAGTCTGTTGGTCAGAGCTTGGAAGAATGTTGTCTTCCACTAGTAATACCAAGTTTAGACTTTAGATGAGTGAGAAATAAACTTGTATTACATTAAGTCGCTGGGATTTGGAGGTTCTTCTCTCACAGAAGCCAGCTTCACCCCAGCTAATACTCCCTTATTTTCTGCTTTCTTATTCATCTTAGTAAAGAAAAACACAAGGCCAGTTGCATCAAGAGAAGTGCAGGAATAACGATGGCTTTTCTTTTACTCTTTGTTTCCTTGTAGAGAAGCAACTGGCTGTTGCATGCACTGCGGGGAAGGCAGTGGAATGTTTCAAAAGGCTTCAGAATGTTCATTTCCAATAAGCAGTGGATAATAACAACAAGAACAGTAATACCATTAATGGCAATAATAATAAACATTAATCTCTCTTTAGCAGGCCCTGAATGTTGTTCAGTGGTCCAAGAACCATTACGACTGGGTGTGACTAGGCCCCTCTGTGGGGCCTTTTCTATGGCAAAGAGGGGGGAACACAAACCTCTGGGCCTGGTACATAATAGAACATAACCTCCTTCTCTCCATTGCTTTTCATAAGAAGCCAGTGGAGATCTGTCAGGGCAAAAGCTTTCTACAGAGCCTCCTAGAATGAGAACGCCTGGTGCCGAACGCTTTTACTGGAGAGCACCAGGCAGGCATAATGAAGTCAGTAATTTCTCCTGCCTGCAGCCTTGAATTAGGCCCTATGGTAGAGCTTTTTAGGCAGATGAAAAAAAATACCACGGAACTTTAGAAAAATGGTAACGCCTTATCAAATTATTTGAAATCTCTGGTGTCGCATCTCTTTTATGGCTCCAAATTGGCTTACCTGTTAACTTAGATTGTTCAAATTTCTCTAAATATTATTGTATTTAAGACATAGTGCCATCCCCAAACTGCACATGAATTACAGAGCATCAGGGAAAGAGAGAGAAACTCACCATTTCCCGGCTTAAAAACCTTTACCACAATTAGTAGTTAGTAGCTTTCAGAAACATTTGCTGGATAAGTAACCACGGTCAAATCACATAATTTTGTACCCCCTCCTCCTCTCTTTTCTTTTATTCTAGGGTTTTGAGTGCTGGTCTAAGAGCTATAATTTCATCTTTAGGCATATTTCTTCAGGCATTCTTAATGAGGCATTTGATTTGTCCAGTCCTGCCTTCCTGAATTCAGCCTTTTAGGGATTTGGGGTTGGGAGAGTGTGGGAAAAGGGAATGTGGAATACCACCATGCTGCTGAGAAAATACAATCTAAGGATTCAAAAAGATTGTGAATTATCTTTTTTCCCCTTCAGGCAGGGCTATATCTAAAAGTATTCTAGACATAATTTTCCATTCTCAAATATTTATTACATGCCTATTGTGTGCCATGCATATTCTAGGTATGAGAGATACAAAAATGAATTTATCTTATTTTTTAAAAGCTTTCAAATATGTGGAGGTTTTAGTAGTTATGAACTTCTTTTCCTGAACTCAGCCTAAGAATAACTCAATATACTACCTTTATTATGTAGCAACTTTGAACATGAAAGTAAGAAAGAAGGAAAGGTAGTCTATAAAAAACTGGTGTTTTGCCTGTGTTGTTTACTAAGTTCTGGGTGCCTTAAATATGTCCTGAATAAGTAGTTTCCCTGTAAGCAAAAGAGTTATGAGAAAGAAAGAGCTTTTCTTTCATAATTCTCTAATAATTGAAATAAAACTTATGCTGAAATAAAATATTTCCAGAAAAATTAAATACTTCCATACTGGGAGTATGAAGTGTTGTTTTTATCACCTGATTTTGTGTGTGAGGAGCCACCAATGGGTTACTTTGCTAAAGTCTTTTTCTAAGTGGAACTGGGAACTCATTGTTGATGGATTTTGAACGTGGCCGGTGCCACTGTGCACACAATTAGCACCAGCATGAAATAGCCGCTGGACTCCTCTTCCACTCCAACACCAACCCCCTCCCATCCTCCCTTTATGAGAAGCCTCCTGACTTAGAAACAACTTTCCAGCTTCTTCATCGGCGCAGTTCTCCACACAGTTACATCAACCTAATGGTCCCTACCCTTGCACATTTTGCACCCAAAAGCTAATATAAACTCTTGCAAACCCATTGTTTCTGCTGTCCCCCATTTTCAGGGCAACCCCGGGCTGTCCTCCACTTTGAGCCCAGCCCAGCAGATTTCTTTCTTTAATAAAGCTTGAACTGTACTCGGCTTCTCGGCTCACTTTCTTTCAATTGTATGGGCAAAACAATGCTGTAAGTGGTGGGTAGGCTCCACTCCATTCCACTAATATCAGCTTTTCAATGAATTAAGTACAATTTTTTTTTCAAAGTGGATATATTTTAATAGTGAAATTAAGTTAAAAACATGTTCTTTTACTTACTGTTACTTGAGGAAAGCATGTTTAATTAGGAAGTGCATAAGGATACAGATGTAGATAGATTTGGCAGAAATTTGGAGATGGATTTTTCAGCTGTGTCACTGGCTTGAATATTAGATTATTTGTTTTGTATTTTTGTTTTTGAGGGGTGGGTGGGCAATGGATTAATACTTAAAAATGTGTTTTGTTTTCCTTTTCTTTATTCTGTTATACTGGTAGAAACACCCTTTTTTATTTATCAAGTAGTTCACCAACTACTTTCGTTGAGTTCACCAACGAAATTAAGGGCAGGAAGAGCAATAAAACAAAGAGAAGACCTTTCTGAGAAAAACAGAAAATGATTGGAATTAAGTGACCAAGATGCAAAAAAAAAAGAGACAGTGGTGGAAGGAAGAATAGTGAGTGGCAAAAATAGTGAGATCCCGGGAGCCCAGTTTTTGTACTTAAGAGAGCAAAAAATGATGGTAGAGAAAAGAACCTACTAGAAGTGGTGGCCAGGAACAGTCCAGGCAAGCTCTGTAGGAGAGTGTGGTCAGCAGAGAAGGAAACTGCATTAAATGGGAAAAGATAACTTGTCTGAGAAATGAATGGCATTTTCCTGATTTGGCTATAGGTTCGTTGGGAAAGAAAGAGGGATATTTTTGTGTTTTTCTTTGAGGATTGACAGAGCTAATTGTTCTGAATGCTGGATTCCCTCACCCCAGGGGAAAGTTAAGAAGCCTTTAGTATGTTAAGCCGGTGGCTGAAAACTACATTGCCTCATAGCTGGAGGATGGAAATGTTGAAAGAGCAAAGGGGAGGCCTAACTTTGGGAAGAATTAAATTTCTTGATACTGGGAGTTTGGGGGTTTGGGACAGGTCTTTTGCAATGTGCCCAGGATATTGTGCCAAGGTCTGAGACCTCTGAAGAGGTGGCTGTGTGGATCTGGGAGCTGGGATACAAGTTCTAGAGGCACATTTGGCATAAAGGAGTGGATGCTGCAAAGATTCAGCCTTCTTGCTTTCAAGGGGTCTATGTAGACTCAGGCAATGAGCATCTCAGATGTGACCCCAATGAACTGAAAGCTAGAGGTTCCCTGCAATGTCCCTGGGTTGTCATAGCAGTAAATTTCTTGTAAAATTTCAGTTGAGGGGGAAAACCACTCTCCGAAATGACTGAGGTGTGATTTCTTGAAACCCCTGATGTGTGGGGATTGTGCTACATTTAATGTAAATTAGAAGAACAAAAAATATATTCTGCTGTTGGCATTTTCTGACATGCTTGTTTTTATAATTTTACTATATGTGCAGTAGTCCAGAAAAATACATAAAATTGTTTTGAGTATTTTAGAATTTTATATAAATGGCATCATACGGTTAAGAGGAATGGGGTGAGGGAGTAGAGCTTTGTGTGTACTGTGTGATTTATTTAAAAAAAGATCTGAAGTGAATATAGTAAAATGTTAACATTTGTTAAATCTGGATGGTGGATGTACAGGTGTCTTGTGAGTTTTTATTCTTGTGCTTTTCTGTGTGTTTGAACATTTGGTTATTTTTAAAAAATAAAAGAAAAAAAAACCCCAAAAAACAAAGACAAAAGCCAGCAAGACATTTCTGGACTCCAAGAGTCATAGAATATTTAATACTGGATTTACTTGAAATATTTGCAAATTGATTTGTTGCGACAATTGAGGTTCTTTAACAACTTGAGTTGATGCTTTGCCTTTTTGATGACGTACTGACATTGGGAACTGGACACGTCCCACATAGAACTCTGAACGTTTAACACCATATCTGGTTTCCACTTCTCCATTTTAGTAAAAATTACAACTACCTGCTCAATTACTCAATCCAGAAACCTAGCAATTATTCATAATTCCTCTTTTCCCCAATTTACCAAATTTAAGTCATCGATTCTGTTGCCAAATATACATCTGATCCAGACTTTTATCCCCACCTCTGCTGTCACCCCCTTATTGTGGGCCATCTTCTCTCCCCTGGAATACCACAACAGCCTCCCAGCTGACCACTTTGGTCAGACTCCTCCCACACCAATTCCTTCTCCAGACATTAGCAAAAGCGTTTTTGTTAAAAAATGAAAATTAGATGATTTTATTTTCCTGTTAAAAGCTTAGAATGACTTTCCATTGTGTTTGGAATAAAACACAAACCTCTAACCACAGCCTACAGGGCCTTGCATGATCTGACTCCTGTCCACATCTCCAACCTCATGGCCTATCTTCTTTCTTATCCCTCATTTATGCCCCAGCTCTTAGTTGCAGGAACATGCCAAGCTCCTCCCCACCCTAGGGACCTTTGCATTTGTTCTTTCCTCAACCTGTAACCCATCTTTGCAAAGCCAGATCCTTCGCTTCTTTAGATTGCAGCTTACGTTCCTTGCTGACCACTATATTTCAAGTAGATCCCTTTCTTGTACTCTTTGTTAACCCCTATTTTTGTTTCTTTCATAGAACTTACTGCAACTTTCAATTATTTTACAGTATGGATTGATTGAATGATACTTGTCATTAGTTTTGGCTGCCCAGAATCTAAATTCCCATACATTTGGGAAATCTCCCATATAATGAATCTAAGTGTATCCTCAGTATGGAAGTTAAAAATGGCAAACATTCACTTTCTCACAGTTCCCTGCATCTTGCACACATGAGCTAGACTGAGCCACTCAGGTCACTTGCCCCCAACCTTGACTTAAAAGCTAGTGAAGTGAAGAATTCATTTTGGTGAGAGTGGCAGCAGCAGCATATAAATCTATTTTCCAGAAATGGCAGGGACTGGCTCACTGTCCAGGTCTGGCAGGTGGGCAGTGCAAGCTTGGCTGTGTCTGTCCAACAGTGGAAGCTGAGATGCTGTCGCTGGACCTGGGGCTTGATTTGGGGCCCTGTTCCTCACAGTGTAGCCTCCAAGCCTGTTTCCGCAGCACTCTTTGTGATTCTATGAGTTACCCAAACAAATGCCTTTTTAACAATAACGTTTCTGCTTAAATTAACTTTAGTTGGCTTCTGTTTGCTTGTCAAGATTGGGACGAGGGTAAGGCACGTGAGGAATGTAGGGCACGAAATGTAAGAAGACGCTCATTCTCAGGTTACGAAAGGCCAGTCCTGCACTGGCACATCCCCAAGAAGAAAAGCCTCCTTAAATTGTGTGATCTAGGTGCCTCCCTTACTCTAGATTCAGACCTGTGCTTGCAGTGATAAGGAGATATTAAATTCAAGTTTTCCTGAGACCTGGAGTTTCTGCAGGTAAGTGATGAGTGACCCATCTCATAAAGCTAGGTAGTGGAATATTTCTGCAGGACTAGCTAAGACTGAGAAGCTTATCCTTCCAGAATTAACACATCACTCTCTCTAGTCTGTGTAAGAGAAGACAGAGAATAAACTGGAATTTGGAGCAGTTAGTAGGGAGAATCTCTTTTCAAGGCATTGTCAGTGTGTTGTAAGTTTCTCCTTCCCCAACCAATAGTTTCTCCTTCACCCTCACCACATTCAGAGGGTATTTCTATGAGATTCTAACTTTCATAATTGGGTAAAACTATTTTGTTGTCCTCAACCCCCCAGTAAAGTCTCCTCTTCACCACTGTGCTTGAGAGAGTCAGGCTTCCTTCTCGCCCCAAAGAGAGTGGAGCTTCAAGAGAATGATTTGCAGTGCTTTATATCTGCTGTAAAGACTGAAGGACACAGGGATCAGTATTTTGACTCCAGTTGAAAGTGAGAGGCTGTGGGTGGCTTGTTGTCCTTAGATAGCCAAGGAGACCAGGCACCATTGGATATGGTCAGAATTCCTGAGTTTGGCAAGACAATTGATGAGTCTCATTTCTGAGAGTTAGTCCTTATAAATGGGAGCTTGCCTGGGTACTCTGCACAAGAGAACAATGTAGAGGAACTAAGTGGTCCAAACCAAGATATGAACTGCCAGAAATCAGAGCCTGGTGAGTGAGTGTGTGTGTGTGTGTGTGTGTGTGTGTGTGTGTGTGTGAGATATATGACCAGCTGGAGGGTCTTTGACTTTATCGAGGGAAATGCAGGTATGAGATCACCAACAATGGGAGGTCTCAAAAAACCCACAATGGTGCTTTAATAGTGAAAGCATCTACACTTGGCATCTACCACATCCAGAGGGTATTTCTATGAGATTCTAACTGTTGTGGTGGGGCAAAACGTTTTGTTCCCAACCCCCCAGTAAAGGCTCCTCTCTCATCATTGTGCCTGGCCCTGAGGGGCTTGAAAAGAGAGTTCACACCACTCACACTACCATTTTAGTCCAAGAAACCACCATCTCGCACTTAGATTTCTGCAGTACTTTCCTGATGGGTCTCCCTTCTCCTGGCTTTGCCCCTTTCCCATCCATTCTAATCATAGCAGGCAAGTGATCTTGACAAAACCTGTGTTGGATCTTGGCACCCCCTTTGCTCTCCAGCCTCGTGTCTTTCTACTCTCCTTCCCAACCCAGCCCCCATCACTCTTCTCTAACCAAACTGTCCTCCATGCTGTTTTTCAATAAGCAAGACCATGTCCTGCTCTAGAGCTTTTGCATTTATTAATCTTTGGCCTGGAAACTCTTCCTCCATTTATCCACTTCTTTACCTCCATTTCTACTTCTACTTCAGTGTCACTTTCTGGACACTCCTACCTAAATAGCACTTCCTTGACATTTCTTATCTTCTTTTCCTACTATATTCTGTGTTCTAAAATGTATCCCTATTGTCTTACATATTTAATTAATTTATCTAGTAAAATATAAGCTTGAATACGATAGAAAACTATTTTCTTCTTTGCCATATCCACAGCATCTAAATCAGTGTCTGATAGAGTAGCTGCTTAATAACTACTTGTTCAAAGAATGGGTCAGTAACAGGTGGGAGTGGAAGTATATCCAGAAAGATAAAAAGCTGATCATGCCTCCATCTCTAATATACACATGCCCTCTGAAGTCCTCCAAACCCAGCACAGCGCACAAGCGGGGATGTGCTGAGATTTTAAACTAAATAGAGCTTGGAGTTCTGATGTTACACTAGAGTGAACTATTTGCCACCACAAGAGAGAGACTATTTATTACATGATAATGACCAGAGAAATTATGGGAAAACCCAAGATGTCATGTTGTGGAAACAGAAGTAGAGAAAGTAGGAAGTTTTTCATAAGTGCATTGCACCAGATCGTTCGGTTCTTTGCTATCCGGGCACAGAAAACAATTGCATTCCTGCTGCCTCTTTCACGTTAGGCACGACCATCTGACTTCCTTTGCAAATGAAATGTTCCCAACCCCCCAGTAAGTCTCCTTTACCAATGAGTTCCTTTGCCAATGAAATGTGGGTAGAAGTGACAAGTATTTCCAGACAGAAGCTTTAAGAGGTAGTGCACAGTTTACCACATTCTCTTTCTATTGCTACAATAATCATGAAAACGTGTTGACATAATGCCTTAGTTAGATTGTATCTTTGAGTGATCCAAAGTCTTTGAGTTTTTCAAGGAGGAAAACCCTGCTGCCAACTTATAATGGACATGCAGCAGGAGTCCTTCTGTTCTGAGAAGCCACTAAGATTTTTGAGTTGTCTGAATGGGCTGAATATTTAGTGGACTGTGTGGTCATTAATGCTGTTCATCAAATATTTCTAGATTCCTGACTTCCAGGCATGTGGTAGATTTGAACATCCTGCCACTTGCCCTCCATGGTTATTTTGGGCAATGTATTAGTCCATTTCTGTTGCTTATAACAAAATACTTGGAACTGGGTGATTTATTAGAAAATGAAATTTATTGCTTTCAGTTTGGGAGGGTGGGAAGTCCAAAGTCCAGGGAACACATCTGGTGTGGGTCTTGCTTCTGAGGACAGTGACTCAGGGATCTCACATGGCAGAAAAATGGTGGAGCAGAGAGAGAGAGATAGTTCCTCATACACTCTCCTTTTAAAGCCCCCAGAACCACTCCCCTGACCACCATCATTAATCCATTCACTACGGCTTGGTCCTACAATCTAATCACCTCTTTGAAGCTCCACCTTTCAATTACTGTAATAGGATTTCCCACCCCCTTAACTATCACAGTGAGGATCAAAGTACTAATACATAAAACTTGGGGGACATAATCCATATCAGGCAATATGACTAATTCTACTCAATGATTTGTGAGCAGAAATGATATGAATACCTTGTGGACTAGAATGTTCAAATGCAGGATAAACTTCCAGAGATCTTATTCCCTTATTTGCAAAGGGTAAGCTTGCCAAATGAGAAGACTAATTCCAGTTTGCTTTTCCTTCCTTTCTCCTTCCCCACCTCCCTTCTCCCTGCCTTCTCTTTTGCAGTAATTATTGTAGCTGACCACTCAAAATTCATTCTATCACAAATTATTAGTTTTAGCCAGTTAGGGTAATCTGTTCTCCTTGCCAATGGTTGGTTTATAAATAGCATGTGATCCAATCCTGCCAATGAAACATGCCTAAAGTCTTACGAGGAACTTCTGTGAGTTTTTTCCTCTGAATATAAAACACAAGAACAGTTTCTTTCTTTCTCTTAATATTGTCACACCTAGTGTGATGCTTAGAATTACTGTGTCCAATTTTCCTACTGGCCCAAAGATGAAGAAAACACAGATAAGGATTGAGCCAAGAGAATTGCTTTTTAGCAATTTTTAACAATTATGGAGCTTATTCTACTTCTGGGACTTCTAATAAGAGAGTTAATAAATCCCTGTATTGTTTATATCAGTTTAAGTTAGGACTTGCTGCTGGTTGCAGCCTAAAACATCCCATCTGATACATCTTTATTCCTTTATTTCTTCCTCACTTTGTTCTAAAAAACAGATTTGCATCCAAATAAAAAATTAGTCAGGAAATAAAGCTATATAATCAGTAGAGCCATCCAAGAAAGTATCTTGTTAAGGGTTCGAAGAGAAGGTCATGAATTTGGGAGAATTAAGAAAGGAAAATGGAGCCAGAAGTAGCCATAGGTCTGAAAATTAAAGGTTCCTGGTAAGAAACAGAGAATAGAGAAAATGTATTAAGTAGAGCAGAGATAGATAAAGAGAGTGGTTCGGGATTAAATAGGTTCAGCATTAAATATGAATGCTGTCATAATGTTTCTGAACCTAATGTCCCAGATGTCCTCAGCCAGTAGAGTTTTCAGACTTTAAAGAAAATGACAAGGCCCTTAACCATCTTCCGTCTTGAGCATATTTTTGTAAGTTATCTGATATAAAGATAATTTCAGCATTTAATGTAACAAAGTTCTTCTTTCAAGGATTTTGTGTCATGTTATAGAAGAAAGTATACTGAATAAACTTATATTAAGAATTTTGTAGTATCTTTAGTCCCAGTAGTTCTAAAAGTTTTAAAAATGAGTTAATATACTAACCATGTATTGAGTATCTATGATATTCAATGCATTGAGCTTGTTGTTGTGAATAGAAGATTAGTATCTACCTCGGGTCTCTAAGGAGCAAGCAGTCAAGTCAGGGAGATGGTCCATACATCATTAACTCTAAATGCCCATCAGAATGGAATTTTGAAAAGTGTAAAAAAAGAGCCCTTACAGTTTGCTTTATGAACCCTGTGGAATGATTATTTCATTCCAACCAGGTGAATCAAGAAATGATTGAAAGAAAAAGGGACACAGCTAGGTTGGGTCTTGCAAAATGGGTAGGCTTTCAAAAGATGGAAAAATATTGCTACTACATAGATTAAGAAACTTAAAAATAAGACCATAAGTAGATTAAGAAACTTCCTAGGAAAACAAGAGATCCAGTTAAGCTGAATAGAATTATACATGGGGATGTCTTCTGGGAGGTTGTCTGGACAGGTGTACTGGCACCTGACAGTACCTGAACATCATGCAAGGAGGGTAGCCCTATCCTACAGGCTAGACAGAGAACCTGTTTTCAATCAGGGTAATAGGATCAGGTCTGTCTGTGTATGTTAAGCTGGGCAGCAGTGTAGGGGATATATATTCAGGGATAGGAGGAAATGGAGATATGATGCAGGAAGACTTCTAAAGGAACGACTGTGGTGGTGCAGATGAAAGATAAAAGTATCCTAAAAAGAACAGTGTCAGTAGAGTGGAAAAGAAGGAAATCTGTTCACATGACACAGATAGAATCAACAGGGTTTGGGGGAATTGTGACTGAGTTCTGGCCAACGGAATGTGGGTAGAAATAAGATAAACCATTGATAGGCCTGGACCTTAAAACATTTTAGGTTACCCCCAGTCCTCTTTTCCCTTCTGAAATGACTTTGAAAGGTGTGCCAGATTGGTAGCTGCACAATGGGAGAAGCTCCATTTTTGTCACAAGATGCTCAGGAGAACCACCTTATCTCCATTGGACTGTGACTTGATGTTTTGGTTCTATTTGTTACTGAAGCATAGAATAGTGCACACTAACTTACACTTGCTTTTGGAGAAGACCATGAATTTGGTTTGGGATGTAGTGAGTTGGTGTGGCCACAGTGTGAAGCATTAGCAGTACCTACCAGGCAGTTGGAAAGGCATGTTTGGAGTTCAAGAGGACTTTAAGACTAGAGTCGTCACTTTCCTATTTATCCACATGAAAATTCCGTATATAAAATCATCCGTATCCACAATTCAAAGGGACTAAGAATCTTTATTTTTTTTCACATTGGACAAAAAAAGCTGCAGCTAAAATTAGCTGCAAAATTGAAATTGTTTTTTTTTCAATATTCTAAAAAACTTTGTTTTACCTTTCTTCTCCCCCTCAGCTTTATTGAGGTATACTTGACAATAAAAAATGTATATATTTATGGTATACAATGTGATGTTTTGATAAAAGTATACCTTGTGAAATAATTGCCAACATCAAGCTAATTACCATGTCCATTATTTCATCACTTATTTAAATAAACTTCCCTACCACTGCACTCAAGACCAAAACTTTAGGAGGAAAATCTAATCCATCTGGGGCTATAGGACACAAGAGGAGGAGAAATCTACTTATGTGATGTGGAGGTCACTGAGGAGGGCTAAAAGCTTCTAAAACCCCTCCATCAGAAGAGATTAAATTGGCATCTGAACAGAGCTTTATATTATCAGGCAAACCTTCTCCTTTAGGGATAAAAGCTTGTTCAATCAGATATGTGTTCACTCTTCTAAGAGAAAAGAGTTTCTGAAAAGGAGATTAAAAGAAGCATGGACTCCTGGAGGCATTTGTTTGGGTATCACAGAAGTCTTGCCTCTCTGCTCTTCTTCCCCTAATAGGAACAACCTTATTCAATTAGATCATAGGATCAAGGGCTGTCTTAATTCATTTGGGCTGCTGTAGCAAAATACCATCAATTGGGTGGCTTATAAACAACGGGAATTTGTTTCTCACAGTTTAGAGGATGGGAAGGCCAAAATCAAGTTGCCAGTAGATTCCGTGTCTGGTGAAGACCCACTTTCTAGTTCATAGATGATACCTTCTTACTGTGTCCTAAAAGGCTGGAAGGGGCAAGGCAGCTCTCTGGGACCTCTTTTGTAAGGGCAAGAATCCCTTATAAAAGCTCCACCCTCATGACCTCATCACTTCCCAAAGGCCTCACCTCCAAATACCATTACACTGAGGATTAGATTTTGGCATACAAATTTTGGGGGATACAAACATTTGGTCTATGGTTAGGGCTTTCCTATGGCTCATAATAATGATAATAGCAAACACTTATCAAAAATGTACTATATCCCAAGCCTCTGGCCTTAAATTTAGTTTCTTATTTATTTCTTACAATAGCCCTCTGAGTTAAATTGTAGTAATAGTCCTATTTTGCAGCTTAAGATAGAGGCTTGGTGATTTGCCAAAGGTCACAAAATGTAGGATGCCCCAGAACTCAAACCCAGGTAATCTGAATTCAGATTCAAGCTCTTAATTACTATATTCTATTGATTTGAGAGCTTGTCTCTGATTTGATGGCATGCTATATTCTCTCTTTTTTCTCTCTATTATACATAAAACAATGGTATACCTTATAATTCATTGCATCTTAGACTCCATAAATATAATATGATGCTAATCGGCCTCTACTGACTGCTCAGGCATGTGTAATTAGGTGGAGAGTGGGGACTGACTTAGAAAGAAGCTATATTTAGGGAAGAGGCTTTCCAACTTTCTCACAAAGCAGAATGCATTATGCAAACAAAATCTGACATAGAACTCCAATATGTAAAGCAGAGAAAAATGGTATTTTATTAGGATAAATGCACTTCATGTTAAAATAGACACATATAACTAGTAGTATCAGTGATGCTACTAGTTAGCACACTGGAGATTTCTAGTAGGTAGAATTGCCACTTGAGCATGCTGGTATTTTTTTAAATTAATTTTTAGAAAATATTTGAGGGCATCATTAAGCCATTATGCTCAAATCAAATACAGAGGAAATCAAGAAACACCTTTGCGAATCCATAGCTTGAAAACCATTCTTCAAGGCTTATAAATCACCACATGACAATTATATTCACATGGCCAAAAGATCACTCCAGTTACTTTTTGTGTGCTGGCTATTACTGTGTTGACAGTCATTTGGAAAGACTTACTATTCGTGGAATAGCCTTGAGGAATCATAGAGCTTGAGGGAGCCAGAAGAAATACCTGCTTCAAGTTCTCTGACTTCATCAGCATCACTCCTCCCCTCACCAGGCATTTTTGGCAGTACAGTCGGACGTCCTGGGGCCAGCCTGCCAGGTTTGGGTCCCCACACCACAACTTACTAACTACACGAGCCCGGACAAGTTGTTGAACCTTTCCAAGCTTTGACTTCTTCATCTGTAAACAGGAATCAAAATACCAGTGGTTATTTTGTAATATTGTTTTAAGAAGCAAATGAGATAATACGAATAAACCACAACCTATATCTGGCCTCTAGTAAACAATTAATAAATTTTAGTTTTTACAGTTGTTATGGTACCTCTACAAAGGGAAAATTACCACCCTAGGGGCTGAGGACAGAAAGATGCTCAAATGATGATTTCTGATATCCAGAAGGTCTCATCTGTTTGAGGAAATGGAAATAAATGTGAAAAATAAATAGCAATAAAAGTCAACATAAAATCAGAGCTAAATGAATGATAAAGACAGGGTCTAAAAATCACAGGGGTAAGAGCACCTTGTTCTCAAATTATATTTATTAAGCAAGTTTCTAGACCTCCTGGTCATATAAAAATGTATGACAAAAGTTCTAGTGTGGGATCTGTGGGATATATCTGGGCCACTGATAAGCTGATATTGGTCCAAAATGTTTAGAAAGGTTTTGAGCCAATTTTAAAAATCAGAATAATTTAGAAAAAGATTTGGATTTCCAGTTTTTTTTTTCCTTTTAACCAAAACATCTTACATACTTCACCTCTAACCCTGCATGTCAACAATCACTTGGGACCAATTAGTGACTGCTCTTCTTACAAAAGTGAGTAGTTTCTCTGATTTTTCAGAGACCTCATCACTCCCTATTGCTTCACCAATACTGTGGTTCATTACACATCTCCATTAGCACTGCTTTTGTGCTATTGCTTTTATGGTAGACAAATGTTTTTCTACCTCTTTTCTTTGTGCAAGTCAAGAGTACTGCTCCATGTTTACCCCACAAACAAATGTCTCTTATACCTGGTTTGCTTTCCTCACTTACCATATCTGTCCGTCTCCTGTAGGCTTGTGATTCTCTATCCTGGGAGATTGACAGAGACTTGAATACACAATGGCACTTCAAGAATGCTTCATTGGAAGAAAATGTGCAAGGAGGTGAGCAATACAGGAGCAAAAACCCAAATGTTACAAGGATCAAAGGAGGCGATGGTATTATCAGATAAAATTTCATAGGGTAGGTGGGTCTTGTAGGACACCTGAGTCATTGGGCAAGGAGGATGACGTTTTGGTAGGTAAATGTCTAAAGTGTACAAAATAAATAGTTGCTTAAAGACCCTTGACGTATTTTGTTCTGTCCACAAACGTAATCACAACATTCCCCAACTTAAAAAAGTTTTACTGGCTTCCTACTGTCTTCAAGATAAAATTAAAACTCTTTAGACTGACTTAGGACACCCTTTATGATGTGGCCTGTAGTTCCTTCCTAGGCTTGTTTTGGGCAGTGCAAATCTCTCACGTTAGCCCCACATGAGCTAGCCACGCTCAAAGGTTTGCTGTTCCTCAAAGCACCAAACAATTTTGTATTTTGGACATAGAATCTGAACATGTTTGTTCAGATTTACCTACCCCCTGCCCCACCCCACTCTTGCCTCTTCTGAGAAACCTTCTCTAATGTCATCTTCCTCTTCCAAGGCTGAGGTTGGGGCTCATCCTCTGGGTTCACTTAGCACAGGGAGCAGGACCTCATCTTCAATTTATGTCCCTCGAGGTCTCTTCACACATTTGTCTTCCTCAGTGGACTCTCATCTCCTTGACCAATGAGACCAGAGTCTAGCCTGTGAGGAAGACTTAGTAGGGCTTATTACCCCTTAGGGAGGAGTCACTTTATGCGCGAGGAGACCACTGTTAAGAATATTCTTGTGCAACCTGGCTGACAGCCAGGGATTTCCTGTCCCCCAGGGATTTAAGTCAACTCATCATGAACTTCTCTGAAAGTCCAAAGCCTTCTCCATGAATTTTGCAAATTCTTTTTTTTTTTTTTCCTTTTTGTCTTTTTTACTGACCGGTAATGGGATTGCAACCCTCAGTGTCGCGCCCATACCGGGGACCGGCAATGGGATCGCAACCCTCGGTGTTGCGCCCGCACCGCGCTCAGCCAGTGAGCGGGAACCGGTCTCCACATGGGATCCAAACCCTCAGCGGGAGCGCTGCCACACTCCCAAGCGGCGCACTCTCCAGTGCGCCACCGGGCTGGCCCGAATTTTGCAAATTTTTGACAGCTCACTTCCTAATGCATCTCTCTGTGGACATTCTGGTTGTCACATGTTAATCCTCAGTGCCATCCTACACTATCCAATAGGCCACACTCAGCTTTTCTACCAGTTTCTATGAAAGATCCTCTAGAATTGCTTTGTGCTGGTTTATTTTTATACTGAAAATTTGAGGGGTCAAAGGAGAGATCACTACATATAGAAGAACATTCTGTCTATACCTAATTCTCTACAATGTTCATCTTCTCCCTCAAGTGCTTGTCAGGGCATATCCATAAGCAAATACTGTTCCCTTTTTAAGAGTAAATAGGGTGCCAGCTGTTAATATAATGACATCTCTACGTTGTAAGCTCATTTTGACCCTAAGTCTTTCTGTTTATATGTTTCTATCCATTTGCCTTTCTCCTACCCTGTGCAGTGATTCAAAATGAGTTTATTTTTCACAAAACAGATTTTCAAATCTACCACATAGTCCTGATCTTTTACATGTCAAACATCCCCAGGGTCTTTACCCAGGATTGGGGGCCCTGAGAAGTAATTCATTTTTTCAGTGAGAAAAAAGTTCACAGATTTTTCATAGTAACATATTGGAGAGTTTTTATCTGCAAATTTTTGTTCAAGGTTACCCTAAATTAATCCTATGAAATCTAAGCTTTCTGTCACCTTCAGGTAGATGAACACTTTTGGAGACAAGTAAAACGGATTAATTCACCTGACTTATTTACACGAAGTAAGAGAACGGGTCAAAACTTTTTATTTAAGCTGATCAACTTAATTATATATCTTTGGATGCAAGCATTTGCAATGTTTTTTGTGGTTTGGGTGTAATTTCCTGCCAGAGGGGGATGTGGAGGCGGAGGGGAGGGGAGGGGCTGCTGAGTTTTGGCATCAAATTCTTCAGTCCAGCTGCTCTCTGTTAAGTGTCAATGACCTTACTCAACAGCACTCAGACTGGTCAAGGTCCTTATAATGAGAAAACCAAATTACAGGTATATAATTTTCACAGTTTTCTGCCAGGATCTCCGAGCTGGTGACAAATTGATATACTACTGTCTGTATGGAAGGCTGCTTTCAGAAAACAGGCCACTCTCAGCTGAAATACTATACCTGAAGGATTGTGCAGTTTCTAACTTCTGAGATACAAAAACATCCTTCACCCAAATCTCTTGTAGAATGTTGAGCTGTAGAGCATATTTATTTAAGCTTGGAAAGCCCCACCAGAATGACAAAATGTGAGAACAATCTTCAGGCACCAGGAACCAGGAGATCATGGAAAAGCAACTAACAGTGGAAGATCATGTATGTCCTGGGATTCGAATCTCAAACTGTGAATTTTGTTATGCATTCCCCTGCCTAACTTCTAAATGTTCACAATTAGACAATAACTCCCTCATAATTATGTATGTTTCTGGAAGGTAATTTGCTAAAACAATAATAAAAATAGTAGCACAATAGCAATAAAAATAACTAACTCTTATTGAGATTTTCTTACCTGTCAGGTTCAGTTCTAAACACTTCCCATGTATTCACTCATTTCATCCTTACAAGCACTTCATGAGGAAAGGATTATTATTGTCCCCATCTAGTAGGTGAGCACACGGAGGCACGGAGAGGGATGTAATTGGCCTAAGGCTGTACAGACAGCAAATGGCAGGACCAGCAGTTAACCCAGGCGACCTACCTCTGGAGCTCTCATGCTCATCATTGAATAAGATCTTGTAAGGCACAGAATCATTTCCCATAGGAGCAAAGATGTCACTGGTTGGTGTTTTCCCGACCAAGAGCTTAGGCTTGATTAAAAATAAAAAATGAAACTAATGTCAAAAAAGTGAAGATGTAACTGAATGGATCTCTTCTCAGTAGAAACAGTAAATAGTCAAGCTGAGAGCTTAGTCAGCAGTTCTCAAATGTGGCAGAAATGGACCCTAACTGTGATTTGTTCATTGGGTCTGAGGTCAAGCATGAAAATCAATATTTCTAATTGTTCTCCAGGTGATTCTAAAGTAGATACATATTAGGAGATCACTGATCTAAGTTTCATTTTCAAACACTTGAGCTTCTACTATTTTTTGTATAAACGGAGGTAAAAAAAAAAACATAGCTTACTTGGAGGTGCTCAATAAATCAAGGTTTGCATGGGGTTGGGGGAAATAGGCAAGTAAGCAGCAACGATACAGTATAACCAACACCTCTGATAGAGAAAAGTGGCAATAACAATCCCAAGAGAGGAAAAGGCACAAGGAAAACCAGCAAATGCTTTGCAGAGATGATATTCAGGCTGAATTATCTGAAAAGACGAGGATGAGTTAGTTATTAAGAAAAGGGAGGTTGGAGCAAGAAAGGTAGTGATAACTTTTCTGGACACAAGGACCTATTTATTCAATAACAACTATTTATTGCATATGTGCTAGGAATTGCACTGTGTGATGGACGGAGAACATGCATGAAAGAACATAGAGGTGTGAGCACGTGGCCCGGTCAAGTAACTGAGAGGAGTCAATTTTGTTTAGATGAGCCACAAGGTAAAAGGAGTGAGTGGAGAGCTCGCAGGTTGTGTTCCCCAGAAGCAGACTCTAAGGTGCACCAGATCATTTATTAGGGGGTGGGATGTGCTTAGGATCAACACCTGTGGAAACGCAGGGATGGAAAGGGATTGAGCAGAGGCAGAACTTGAGCTGTGATGCGGTCCCTATAAAGGTCTCTGCCAACCCCAAAGGGAATTCTGGAAATGAGGTGTCCAGAAACTTAAAAATTATTGTGTTTAGAACAGAAAAAGTAATCCTTCTAAAAATGGTAACCAGTTCACCTTGCAGTGGTAAAAGGATGGGTGGGATTCCTATCTGTTGCCATAATGGGAGGAACAGGATAATGTTTAATTCTGTTTCAGATGTTTGCTCTTTGCTGAACACTCTACAACACCTTTTTAGCAGATTCCCCTCCCCAACCTCCCTATGCTTCGCTCCTCCCAAGTAATGACCCAGGATCATGGCCTGAGAGACGGAGATGGCACTCTCTCCTCCATAACCCTCCCATGTCACTCACGAGCCGAATGCTCAGCCACATGTCCTCTTGTCCCCGTGTCAACACAGCATCTGCCTTAGAGTTGTGAGGTTAGCCAAGAGAGCCATTTCATTTCTATTACAGGAAATGATACTTAAAATTATGTATAATAATAAGTAGAATCACCCCAAATGAGCTACATACTCATAACTGAAATATTGCTATTTTTATATTAATAAAAATTACGTGGAATACTGCTTGCAAAAACATTTTTATCTTGATGTGTTCATTTTGCCCTCTATATATTCTTAAGAGCCAGATGGTAACAAAATTAGTTCCATTTTGCAGAGGGGCCAATTGAGGCACAGCAACCTTAAGTGTGTCACTTGGCCTGATTTTTTCAGTTTGAGGGGATGACACTCCCTCCCCTGGACACTTTTGGTTCCTCCTTGCAATCTTGGATGGTGATCATTTGTGTGTGAGCTCGTGTGCACACGTGCGTGTGATTATGCTCAGTAGATGGTAAATGCTTTGAGAGCAGGAGTGTGTGTGCCTCGGTCACCTTTACATTCTGCTAAACATTTCCTGCAGTTCTTGCAGGTCCCCAGTGCTCATTTGCCTGGCTAACAGAGCGAAGGAAATGAGTGAATTGTGCAAAACACCGTTGGAATTTGGCGGTAGAGGTGGGCTTGAAGCCCAGGTTGTCTGCCTCCCAGATGAGTGCTCATTTCTAGATTCCTCAGTGACTCAGAGTATGGTCTGTAGACCAGCAGCAAGGCAAAGACACAGGCCCACCCAAGACCTACTAAGTCAGAATCTGCATTTTCATAAGATCCCCAGGTAATTCTTGTGCACATTAACATTTGAGAAGCATGACTGTAGACTTTACCTCTTCATTTGCAAAGTACTGAGTTGTTTACCATGGATAAATGTAACCCACTGGGCTTCCTCCTTCATGTAGTCACCTGTATGGTTCAACCATGACCCAAGAGCACTGGAGCAGGAGTGTATATAACAACACCTGGGTAAAGTGATAGGAAACAAATTAGTTGTAGAAATCAATATTCCATTAAAGCAAACATACAAAAGGCAGGAACAAGACTAATAATAATAATAAACATAATACTTAGAGATGACATTTACTGAGCTCTTCCTATGTGGCAGATACTGTCCTAAGTATTTTATATATGTTATCTCATTTACTGTATGCCTGATACTTTTCTAAGTTTATCTGTGTGTATATGTAAATATAGAAAATCTCACTTATTATAATTTTCCCCTTGATTCTCACTTATTATTAAATGAGACTCTATACACACACATCCAGCCATGTGGGGTGACTTCTATTGTCTCTCTTTCACAGATGAGGCATGAAGACACCAGTGTCCCAGATCCCAGTGCTAGAATGTACAGAAGCCAGGACTCACACGCAGGCAATGCAGCTCCTGAGCCCATGCTCTTAACCACCAACTGAAATAGATTTAGAATTACTTTGGTCCAGAAGTGTGTCTTTTTTTTTTTTTTTTTTTTTTTTTTTTTTCTTATGTCTACAACAAGGAAATGCTTTGGCAAGGCAGTCCTCATGCAGAGCAGAAGGGAAAGGGAGTGCAAGCTAAAGATGCAGTAGGTCCACTCCGCATGGTGATTTGGCACCAGATCCTTGATCCAATCTGGGTCTGGCTATCCAGGCTCCAGCACCAACCTCCCATGAATTCAACAGCATCTTGTTTCCTTAAGTTCCTGTTGCTGACTTAAAAACTCCATTACGTCTTCTTGTGTTTCTCCCTCCCCCTTGACCCCTTGTGCTTATGTATCTATATAAAACTAATAAAAACTTGAACAGGAAATATAAAATCACCATGAAACCAAACCAAACCTGCAGCAAGACCTCAGTGGGCCCCAGGCAATCAGAGCTGTGTGAAACTATTTTCTGGGAGCTGTAAACCTAATAGCTTGCTCTGTTTGAGGCACAGCTGCAGGGCTCCTGGGACAGATATGCCCCTTGTTGGAAAACAGAAGGGCTTGTAAAATTATTTTCACAAAAATTTTTTCTTTAATATTTTCCCAGCTACCTCAGGCACTTCTTCCCCTCTGCTCTACTTAGCTAAATAACTAGAGTCTGGGAGGAGCAATGGTGAAGGAATGATGCTTTCTCCCCTCCCCCCCATTAATTATTTAGTTATTACTATTGATGAACAGCAAATTATTCTAATAATATTTTCAACTCAATTTTTTTGATAAATCACTTAAAAGGATTCTTTTCTAATGTAGGGAATTTCCTTCTTTTTAATGTGTGTGTGTGTGTGTGTGTGTGTGTGTGTGTGTGTGTGTGTGTTTGAGGGGTGAGGAGGTCATTCTAAATTTGTGGCCTTAATCACACCATGGGAATATTCTCTTGTGTCCAGTGAGTGCATCTGTCCCAGGCAGACTTGCTACTATGTCGTACCACAGAGCCCTGTCCTCTCCTCACACAAGTATGGCTCTTCAGGGCCCTTCACTTTTGCTGTCACTCACAAGAACCATTCTTCTTTGAACCTACATTCTGTACAATTCCCTATATTTTCGGATATGGGGTTCTCTTGTGGTGTGTGTTCCTAAGCCTGCTGCCCTGCTGAGAGGGACTGGCTGCCATATGTGTCTGCCCTGCCTTCCTACTCCCTTGGCTCTGAGACTTTGGAATCAGCCACAGACATGTTCAAATCTTGTTCGGGTGATTATTACACATATAAGATAGCTTCAAATGAGTCATTCCATCTCTCTCACACTCAGTCTCCTCAATTATAAAATGTATTCATCAATAGTATGTGCAATTTTAACAAGTATTTACCATGTGGTCAGTCTCCATCCATGTATTAACTAATGTAGTTCTTGCATAACCCTTCAAAAGAGATGCAGTCAACATCTAGTTTTATGAATGAAGAGAGGGCAAAAATCATACCCACAGTGGTCACAGAAACAGTAAGGGAAGACCTAGAATTCACTCTTGGGTGTTAGGAGTAAGACTCCTTGGTTTTGATGACCTGTGATGATGCCTTCCAAATTACAGGGTTATTGTGAAGAATAGAGAAACGACACCTGCTAATTCCCCAGCAGTTCAGGATCTGTCTCTGAGACATTGTATAGCAAATGCTATTTTTCTTTCATTTATACATTCAGGTCTATAATCACTGTATCTTCTGTCTCTTGGTTAACTCCAACTTTGAGACTTAAGGCATTTTGTCCTCTCTGTAGAAAGCTTAGTTGGTTATTGTATAAGGTTGTGTTACTCTAAGTCCATAACCTTCAAAGTTCATATTAAATATCATAAATAAATATGTGGCTATGTATGAATATGTGTGAGTCTTGTCTAAGATGAGATTACAGCTTATGACAATTGTTTTTTCTTCAAAAGATGGGGAAAGACAGACTAGAAGGGGTGGAGTAAGGCAGTGGAGACAGGAGCTCTAAATCTACCTGGGTTCAACATTCACTCTAACTCTCCTGATCACTTTTCCCCTCTCTTTATTCTTAGTCCTCATACCTCCTGGCATGTGTCCAGAGTAAAGCAGAGAGAAAAGAGGAAATAAAGATAATAATTAGATTAAAATTCCCATCCCATGATGCTTTACCTCACTAAAAAGTGGCAAGATAGACTTAGATCTTCAGAATGGTGTTCCATTTTATAGTCAGCAACTTAAGTCCTGTCGGCTTAGAGCACTGGTTCTCAAAGTGCGGGTGCTGGTTCCAGCAGCATCAGCATCACCTGGGAACTTGTGATAAATGTAAATACTTGGGACCATCTCACACCTACTGAGCCAGAAACTCTGAGGAAGGGGCCCAACAATCTGTCTTAACAAGCTCTCCAGAGATTCTAATTCATGCTCAAGTTGGATAATCATTACCTAGTGTGGTAAGGAAGGCAGTTAGCAAACTATAGCTGCAAGCTAAATGCAGCTCACCACCTGTTTTTATAAATAAAGTTTTATTGAAATGCAGCCACACCCATTCATTTACTTATTGCCTGTGGTTGCTTTTGTGCTATAATGTGAGAGTTGAGTTGTTGCAAGAGACTGCATGGCCCAAGAAGTTAAAAACATTTACTGTTTCTGACCCTTTACAGAAAGTTTTCTGATCCCTGGCTTAGAGAATTATGGGAACAGAAGCTTCCAAACCAATCACTTAGAAGTGCCTCAGCCACCCATGTGCTTTATGATCTTGGAAAATTTCTTTCTGATCTTTATTTTTTTCCTCACAACGGAGTAAGAATAACTTCAGCCACCTTGTAAGTTGTGATGATGAGTTACTATATGCAAAGGCATGAGTTGAATTCCTAGCATTTCGCAATCACTCAATAAGTGCTAGTTATTGAAGCAATCAATAGCAGATAAAATTTACTGTTACTTTGTACTTAAGTCTGAACAAAGTTGAAAAAAATACCTGATTTATCAACTAAACTCAATGGTTTGGTGGAGACCAAAGAAAATATTTAGTCCTATAATCCTTCAACAGGAAATACAAGTTTTCAAATATGTTTCGGTTTACACTTCAAGTTTAAAAGGTATTTATATATTTAATGCCTTTGGCCTTTAGCCCAGCCAATTAATAAACAAAATTTTCCATTCACCTCTCAATACTTTAGAATTTTAAAAGTTGATGCTTTGATTTATTTTAACTACAAATAGAGAGAAAAATGCTTTTGGAAAAGAGATGTTAATTCAAGCACAGTTTACACTTGACAATTTTCCTTCCCCACTATGGACATTAGAGTTTGGATTTTATGTAAATAGTAAAAGCAACAACAAGAACATTTGCATCACAATGTTTATATACATCGTATTATTTGTTGTGATATATGTATATGTGAGATACATGCATTTTGTACAAACCGAAATATAAGGTTAAGCCTACATAACTAATGTTTCAGTTTTCTGTCACTTGACCTAGAGATTTAAGACAACAATACTTTATTATTCCTCATGACTGTTTGTGTTGGCTAGGCTCAGCTGGGCAGTTTTCTATTCCACATGGTACAGCTTAGGTCACTCATTTGGCTGCATTCACCTGGGAGCTTTGCTGGGTGCTGGGACTTCCAAGACAGTCTCTCCTCTTCCAGGGCCTCCCTCTACATGGCCTCTCATCACTCAGTAGACAGACTGAACTTCTTTTAGCGTGGCAATTGTTTTCCAAGATGGGACATTACAAGAAGATACTCCAGTATCGAGTTTCTGTTTGATCAAGTTGCTGTTTGCATCAGGATTGCTGAGGTCCCACTGGCCAATGCAAGACATGTGCCCAAGCTTAAAGTCAATGTGTAAGGGGTATAAAGGCATGAATATTAGAAGGCTTGCATGTTGGAGCCACAAATGCACCAGTCAACCACTACCAATAACTTCCAAATAATGAGAATTTAGTGAATCTGGAAGACACCATTGATTGACTAGACTGTTTCCAGCTGGATGGGTATTGGAGAAGGGCTATGCACACTTATTTCAACATGTGCTGGAGATGATTATAGAAGACAAATTTGTTTCTGAATGTTTGTTTAAGGCCCTAGGTTTTGAATAACTAAAGCCCAGAAGGAAGACCTTCTATTTCCATTATCCTATATCCTCTTTTGGGGATTTTGAGCACAAAGTGCAGGACAGATGTTTTAGATTAGCTTATACCAGGCAGTCAGTTCGAAGTACAGTCATATAATATGCAATTTAGGCCATATTTTTCTGAGATGAGTCAAAAGCCAGGCTCTGGTAATGAGAAATCAAGGTGGCATTTGGCTGGTATTATTGACACAGCTGAAAAAAAAAATCAAAATACCTCCCACCCAAACCACCTGGCAAGAAATAGATCACAACTATAGTCAAATGCTACAGTGACAGCCAATTTTTAATCCACGGGCAAAACTATGATTCATTATCTCTTGTGCTAAATAGTTTAGGGACTTAACATTTTTTTCTCAAATGATACTGGATTTTATTAAGTTATATGTTGTTCGAAGTAATAAAAATAATAAGAAAATAGGAAATTAAGCGGGAAATTGGCATCATCTCTTGGAAAGGACCAAATAATTTGAAAGAGTTAGATATCATTATAAAGCCTTCTGGAAGATTGTACCAATCTTGAGTAGTGGCTTCATTTTGGGTTCTTGAGGAAATATGCTCAGATATCTGTGAGAAGTGTCCTCCTCTCTCAGGGGAGACCATCCTCTTTGAATTAATACAAAACTTCATGAGAGTGCATTCCAGCCTAAGCAGCTGATCTGGAGTGATTGACAGGCTTTTGGGCCTTTCTCACTTCTGTACATTGACTTAGTTTCTATAGATGATGAATCAGTCCACAGAATTTATAACACTATATACTTTGGAGATAATTTAACAATAAATGCAGGTGGATCTTTAATAAATGACTTATTTATGGGGATGATGGTGGTGACATGACTGCATTTGTTAAGATAGAAAATATATAGATTGTGTGATAGACTTAATTCATTTCCTCACTCAAGGATCATTTTGGGGTGCCTATTTCATGCCCACCCCAGGCACTTTGAATAATTTCCTCTTACGGAATAAATGGGGAGGGATTTCTGGAGCAGGGAAAGGAGTTAGGGTGATAGGATAAGAACACGTCTGTGAATTCCCTGAATTGTTTCTCAAATTTTTGAAGCGAAGCACTATCATTTTTTCACATATGTTTCATTAGATTCTCAGAGGAACCCAATGACCCCCAAAATGTTAAAAATAGTAGAGCATTATGGATGGAAGCAATCATGACTCTTTGCCCTAAGGTTTATTTTCTAGTCTAACCCCCTCATTCCTCAAGTAAGAAAATCCAGGCTCAGAAAACTGACATGAACGTCTTATTCAAAAATCTCTCACTTAGTTACTGATAGAGCTCCTTTTAAATCTCAGTGAGTTTCACTACTTCTTGGGTAGTTCCACTTGAAACGATAACCATAGTTTATCCAAATGTATTGTGGAAGTGAGCATCCTAAAACACAGAATGAAATTGTAGTTCCAGCCATGAAGGGATGTTATCCTAGCAGGATATATACATTTTCCCATGGTTTCCTCATTCTCTACCCCATCATTCCCAGGCAAAGAACAAGGGTTGGGGAAGGGACTATTTTCTTAGCTAAGGGCCAGGGAAACTGTGGGGAGAATGTCTTCAGTGAGCTGGTGTTCCAGTAATCTTGGACATGTGAAGCAGAACAAGAAATTCTACCCACTGTCTTCTCATTTCTAAGTTTCTCTCTCCTAGTGTGGTATATGAGGTTTTGCTGATTAGAAAATGATTCATAAAATTAATATACTTAATAGACACTGAACGTGTTAAGTCAGAGAATTCAGGAGGACTCTGGAAGATCTCAGGAAAAACACACGAGAAGGGAGGAAGGAAACTGCAGACTGCATACATACATTCATAGACCACAAGAATAGGGTGAGACAAGTAGGGTTTAACCAAATGGAGTAGAGTCTCAAGTTGTGATTGGACTGCCAGGACCCACTTGCATTTTCATAGTTACAGAGCCCCTCCTCACATGAATGATGTTGTACCCAAACAAATCCATATGTAAATTAAGTAAGCCGTAGCTGGGGATGGAGCAGCATACTAGCTGCACTGTGAGTTATGGTTTGTGAGAGTTCCTCGTGGTTGACAGTGGGAAGATCGGCTTGAGCTATCAATGAAAGAGATTGTGTTAACTGTGCATCCTCTGGAGATTCCTGGGTGCTGCGTATCTTTTTCATTGACTGCTGACATGACTATGGTTATTGTAAGAAACTAAGTGTGCATCCATGTGGCATCTCCTTTCTGCCTGGTCATCGTCGCGAGGTGGGAAGACACCCAGATGAGGAATTGTGGCACTCTTCCTCCTCATGTGATAACTGTTTTTGGACTGGCATTGTTAATTTGTGTGGATTGTCTGGATTTCTTTTTGTTCCTTGTAGTCATCTAGGATGGAAACCTGTCCCAATACTGTCACTTAATTAACTATTAGGCCATAAAGACTTAAGCATTTAGGACCCTCTACTCCATTTGGTTAAATCTTACTTGTCTCACCCTACTCTTGTCATCTATGAATGTATGCAGTCTGCAGTTTCCTTCCTCCCTTCTTGTGTGTTTTTCCTGAGGTCCTCCAGAGTCCTCCTGAATTCTCTGACTTAACGTATTCAGTGTCTATTAAGTACATTAATTTTATGAATTGTTTTTTAATAAGAAAAACATTCAACTTCTCTAGTCAGAGGTCCAACTCCATGCAATATGGACCCTCCTTCAGTCTGGTGGGCAGCTCAAGAGGGAGAAAGGAGTTCAGTTCCAGGTTCTGTTCATGACTGTGAGATCACAGCAAGTTCAATCAGTATCTCCAGTTTTCTGTGTCTTCACCACATATGGGGCATAAAAAAAAAAGGACCTGAAAAATGAATGCTTGTTAATGCTCTGAGAACCCTGGCTACCAAGCTCCTTTGTAGGTAAAAATATTAATGCTGTTGCCACTGCCAACACCAAGACTTTTTAGCCATTAAACTCAGGAGACTTCTTTTGTGGAAAAAGAAGGTTAAGTTGTAACTTCATTTTCTAGATCCCACTACTCAAGAAAGTTTGTCCCAGGAACATTCCTGTAAGGTAGTTTAATTGGCCACAAGGTGGAGAAGTGGCAAAAAAAAATTGGGGCCTAATTGGTATTTTGCTCTGTATTAGACCATCATGTTTATCTGACAAACTATAAGCTTCAGGAAGAAAAATTTGGCTACCTAATGACAAGGGCATGCTTGGGTACCTGTCAGTTCCATTTGGCTTTCACACAGGTGAAGAGCAGTCTTTCTAAAACAAAAGTCTGATCTTTTACTTCCTGCTTAAAACTCTAATGACTCTGTTTGTTGCCAACAACAACAACAGAAAAGAATAAAGAAAAACACAACAACAACAAAACATAAAACAACAACAAAAAACCCAAACAAACAAATAAAAAACAAAACCCAGACTTCTTAGAATGAAGTTCAAGGCTTTCCTCTTTCTTTCCCTAATCTGTCTACACTTCTTTCATCGTCTGCAGTACTTTGTCTCCTGCTGTGATTGAACAGTGTCTCTCTGAAATTGCTACCTCTTTTCACACTTAGTACTTGTCTCTCCAGCTGGGATATCTGATGGCCCCTTATAACCACACACGTCTCCTTCCTTAAGAAACTTGCTCTGGCCAGGCTGCTCTCAAGTAAGAATTATTTGCTCACTTATCTGTGATTCTGCTATCCCTTTATGTATGTCTTAACATGGGATTCTTTTTCTACTAGTGTTTGAGCTTTTAGGAATCAAGCTTATTTGTGGCTGCATCCCCAACAATTGGCACAGTATCTAAGATGAAGTGAGTGCCAATAAGGTATGATGAGAGAGTTACTGGATGGCTATGGTCAGACCTTGGGTAGCACTGCTATTGAGGGTGTTTCCAATTGAGACCAGTGGATCTCAATTGAGGGTGATTTTTTGCCCTCTCCTCCTTCCTTAGGGGACGTTTGGCAATGTCTGGAGACTGTCACAACTGATGGTAGGTACTACTGGAAGATAGTGAGGAGAGGCTGGGGATGCTGCTAAACATCCTACAGAATACACAGTAGTCCTCCACAAGAAATTATCTGTCCCAAAAAGTCAATAGTGATGAGGTTAAGAAACTGTGTTAGACTTAAGGAAACCAAAGCCCAGAGAGGCTAAATGACTTACCTATGTTTGTGGGATGTGATGATATTATTTCTGGCTCCATCTGATCTACCACGGAATACCTAAACAATGCCAGGAGGCAGAAGACAGCCAACTATTCAGACTCTTTTTCAGCCTTCGAAGTCCCTCTACTGTAATATGAGTGTACAGAATCTCTATTTCTCCCACACTTCAGTTTTCATCCATTGTCCTCCATTCACCAAGACACACATATGTGCACACAATTTCATCACTGGAAAAGGAAAGCTGAGAGTTCACTGAGCAAGCAAAGGTGAATTTTCTCCCTTGGGCACACCTGTTTCAAACCAATCAAGTTCATTACCCTTGTCAGCCCAAACAGAAGCTTGGGTGAAAAGGCAGTCCAGGGTGTAGGTCTTGGTGCTCTAGAACTAGAACTGGGTGAAGGCTTTCCTGTGTAATAATCATGGCTTTGTGCTAAGTGGGGTTCATAGACAAGTGCAGAAACACTCTGACTACAGGCAAGAATAAGAATAGAAAAGGGGTATGACTTGATAAGCAAGCCACAGAAATTCACAGGAAGTAGACTTCATCAGTTCTAGTATCTGTGGTTTTCTTGAATTCTCTTCAGATCTTATTCTGGGAAAAGAAAGTTATCAGGTCAATAGTGTTAATGTGCTTTGTTTTGTTTTGTTTTGTTTTTGCTCTGTTTTACACGGGCAGCACATGAGGAGATGGAGGAATTCATGATGGGCTGGGAATAAGTAAGAAAAGGGATCCTGAGAAGGGAGGGATGGGTGGGTGGGGAAGGAGGTAAAGAAGATGTAGTTTTTTGACACTAAAAGAATGACTGAAAATAGTTTGCTCTCTTCTAATATCATTAATGAAACCACATAGTGATGTCACTTCTGCTCACGCTGTAATTTGAGTTGCTGATTTGCGATAACAGGCTTCCTTTTTGCGTATTCACAGCGTGTCTACAGTGGAAAAGACCTTCAGGTTAACTGTGAGTGGGTGGACCTCGTCAAGAAAAATAACTTTACCACAACAACAACAAATGACTGGAGAGACAGAAACTTCTTTGGGAGAGAAGAGGGAAAAAAAAAAAGCGAAGTCTAAGTATTATTAAACATGTGAAAGACGAGTCATTTATTTAATAGGAAGTAACTCATTCACACCAGTGTAATTTTGTGGTCCCTCAGAAGTACGTAAATACTACCAATCAGTCCACCACAGATTATCATCAAAATTTCTTGGGAAATGCCTCATGAAAGGGTCTTTAAAGAACAATATGAGTGTGTACCAGTCAAATAATTTCAAAAAGACATTAAACACTAGCTACTGTAGTAAAAATTTTCTTCCCTTTTATGGCTACCACATTTTGCCAAATTCAGTATGAGTTTTGAATTGAGGCCAAACATGAACCCTTTAACCATTGCTCATCTTTGCAAGAGAAAGCTGTTTCCTGTTTCTAAGGGGAAAGCCTTCAATGGGTTGGGTACAACTGGTCTTTGGCATTAAATTTTCCTTCCCAGATTTACTTACTGGATACTTGATGAAATAATTCTATCACATAAAACTTGATACAAAATAATTGGTGAAAAATATTGTATTTGAAAGACAATTTGAAAGACAATTTAAAGAAATGGATACCCTCAAACCCATCCACTCTATTTGCAAACTCATTTCTATTACTTTATCCCTAGTGTTGTAAGGTCTGTATCCCCTCCATTAAGGAAGAGTGCTGGTGGTCACGTAATGGTTTCAATGAAACATTTCCCCAGAAGATCTGCATGTGACATATTTTGAGTTGCTAATTACTTGATTCTCTGCTCTCTACTGAAGTTTATCTCCATCCATTGACCGGTGGCCTACTTAAGATTATAAATGTATTTGTTCTGGTTTTAGGGCAGTGTGTTTCTAAGTTAGAGTTCCTGCATCACTTACCTCAAAGGCCTCCAGTTGTGCTTGTTAAAAAATGCGTATTTCTGTGCCCAATCCCAGGCTTACTAAATCAGAAATGCTTGGCAAGTGGAATCCCAAATTTATATTTTAACCTGTTTCTTGAATGACTCTTGTCTGTTTAAGAGGGGAACATTAAACATTTAAAAAAGGGAAAAACTAATATCCATCTTACAAGTGGAGAAGGAGAGAAAAAAAGATTAAGATAGCATTGGGAGATATTTAGTAGAATAAAATGTTTTTTGAGGAAGAAAATAATCATACTGCAAAACTATTTTTTTTTTTGTATATACACATGTTATTTCTGCATTTTCTCCTTTATCCAGGCTCTTCACTTAGCTAATTTCTTCCTATTTTCTGTTTTATTTTTTTCCATTTAATCTGTTTCAATATCTCTGGCAGAAGAGAAGAAGGGAAACAAAAAGGAAAAGTGAGTGAAAGTTAGGAATGTAATATGCTCCTAAAAGTAATTTCATGTTTAAAAAATGTATCTATCTTGATCTTTTTAATGCTATCTGGCATTATCCTGTGTGTTTTTTTTTATATTATCACGGGATAGGAAGAGGAAAAAGAGCTAGAATTATTTTTCAGACCTCAACTGACATTATTCACTCTATTCAATCTAATTATTTATTTATGTTATTATTTATTTATTTGTTGTCTTTAAGGAAGAGCCCCTAAAGTATAGGACACCTTTTAAACATATGAGAAGAAACATGAGTTGTTAAAGCATACCTTATGCTTTACCGTAATTGCTCTGCCATGATTTCAGCATATCTACTTTCCATGCTATAATAAAAAAAATTGTAGGAATTTTTTTCTTTTTTTGACATTCCAATGAATTGAACCTTCTGGAAATTATTTGTAATAAAATTAAAAAGTTTTACTGTCACCAAATTCCAGTCACAATAGCCATCTTCAATCTGCTCTCAACTTAATTTCCAACATGAGAAAGAAGTAATGGTTTGGAGACCATTACGTAGACTTGACTTGACTTCTGGGCACACATTTAATTTTCAGCCTGTTAGGATTAAAACCCGAAATTATGTTGTTATTTTAGTTTAGAATTCTTGTATTCTCATAATCAGCATTAGCGAGATTCTTGCTTTGTTCAGAGAGTCATCGTTATAATCAGCAGTAATGAGAGCTATTATTATTAACAATGCAGGGCAGACAATAAGGTTTGGAGCGAATGTGAGGCACAGCACATGCGTTGCGGTGGCCACTGTGCTAAACTGCACCTGAAAACAGAATGGGCCGTCAGTCCAGTGTGGTTTCACTCACCCAACATCTTGGGGAGGCCTTGGCAAGGTGAATGAGAGGCACTTGCAAGGCAGGGAGCTTGGGGGCCTGGCCCTCCAGTCACTTGAGAAGAGAGACCTTTTCGACTGTGAACATGTTTATTCACTAGAAGGTGAAAAATCAGGTTAGATTCAGAACATTCATTGAAATGTTGGTGATGGACAGGTCAAAATTCAGGCAGGGGTTAAACAAGGTTAGGAGGGGCAAAAATGCAGTCTGTAAAGAATAAGGAAACTCTCTTACAGTCTGTTTTTGGTGGAAGCTGTCTGCTCAGTTCTAGTCCTCACTGGCCCTCTGTGCAGACAGACCTTACCCCTCTGTGTGCACCCCTTCCAGCCTGATCTGCAGAGCTCACCAAAGAGCAGTTTGACCGTGATTTCCAAATGATCTCCAGCATGCATTCACTCCCCAGGAGTCATGGCACAGTGCAGGGAGGATATGGCAGGAGTGGGCTGGAGAGGACATTGTGGGAAGAGAGGCCCAAGCAGAGCTGCTCCTACTTTCACCAACCTTACGAGTACACGTCTAGGCAGAGGTCTAGCAAGGGTAGCACTAGAGTAAAACAAACTTCCCATCTTTTCTCCGGAGCTCTGACAGCCTTTCTTTAAGCACGAGAAATTTCAACATTTGTTTGGGGATTGTCCTTTTCCTTTAACAAAAGTTAGAATAGCATTTCTGTCTTCATATTACTATGTCGTTCAATAATACCAACAATATTAAGTAATACTCTTTCTTATTTGAATAATTTAGAAATGTCAGCTATCCTTTTAGATTTTGAATGAACACAGGCAAGCACACACACACACTCCTTCTTTGTCTCTCTCTCTCTCTCTCTCTCACACACACACACACACACACACACACACACACACACACACCACTGTAATGTTTATTTCATCTTATCTCAAGTGAGCCTATATTTATTCCACTCTATTCTGAGAGGAGGGGGCTGCAGGAGATTGGGGGTAGGGAGAGAGCTGGGACAGCAGCAAGGTCAAGGGAAAAGAACCCAACTTGTTATAAACACTCTATACTGGGGTAATGGACCGTAAGCTCTTCTTTCCTTGTCAAAGCAAAAGTGAGGGCCAAGGAACCCATGACAGTGACGTGAGCTACCAGTATCAGTACACTGAGTTCTGGCCGCACTCCACCGTGACCTTTGCTGAGACTTTCGGCACATCAGGGCGCCAATCTGTGCTTTCAGTTTTCTCATCTGTAAAATGTGTTTAATCATATTGACTTGTTTCCCAGGGAAGTAATGTGATATATTAATATTTGTGAAGCACTTTGAGATCTGATGATAAGAGGTGCATTATACTAAGTCGTGTTCGCTTCTCTCTTCGCCCCCACCCCCAACAGAAAATCTATGCCCCTAGCACACACACATTTTTGCAAAGTTCATGTAAATAATTTCAGGCTGTTTTCTTCCAAAAAAAAAAATAATAATAATAATGCTTGTGATATTTCTCAAGAACCTGACAAAATCATTAAAAATAAAAAATAAGAAGAATAACAGTGACATACAACGAAGGTTAAGGTTTTTAAAAAACCCATAAGAAAATAGATTTTAGTTCTAGGCTCGTATGGGGTTATATAAGCAACAGTGAGTAATAATGATTACAAAAATGAGGAAAAATACATTGAGAGTGTCATTTGAAAACCATTGTGTTAAGAGGCTTTTTACACACATTTTACACAGTGTGGATATTCAAATGAGTTTTAGAGGATATTAAGAGGATTTTTTTTCAAGGTATTAAATGCACAAAGAGCAAGAATGAAAAAGATGGAGAGCTGGCTGATAGAATCCAGCCCAGAGAAATGATCTAGCTGCAGAGGGTAGAGGGACCGTGTGACAGCTATTTCCTCTCTGGAGTTCAAATGTCTTTAAACAATAAGTAATTTCCATTTACATATATTCAACTTAAAATATTTTCTTTGTTTTTTTCCCCTCTTGTGGTTTCTTTCTACATCGTGGACTCCTGACGTTGGAAGAGAACTACATTCGATTGTTATTGATTTGATTGGCAAGAAGCTTGAGCAGCACAGTTCCTCTTTTCCAAACCCAAGTGCCTCTCTCTCACTCCCACTTCAGACCAGTTCCTCATCTTGTCTTCCTTATTTCAGTTAATGCAACCGTCATTTTTTCAGTCACCTAAACTTGAAACCAGAGTGTTCTCTGACCTCACCGTTATGCTACATGTCATACCTAACACGCAGACAGACTCCTTAAGTGGGCACGTGCTTCTCAGAATTTAACTCAGCACACATGAATCTCTAGGAGGTCTTGTTCAAATGCAGATTCTGATTCTGTGGGTCTTGGATGAGGCCTGAGATTCTGCATTTCTAATAAGATCCCAGATGTGCCCATGTTGCTGGTGCATGGACTACATTCTGAATAGCAAGGCATTCCCTATGCTTTCAGGCAATTGACTGATTTTATGCTAATATAACTTTCCCTTTTCCTGCCTTTTCTAAGAGAAATTTCCAGCCCAGGCAAGACTGAACTGATGATCCTGAGCATATCACACTTCAAATTAAATTATTTTAAAAAAGGACTAAAACAAGGAACATCATAAGACACAAACCCCAAACAACTGGGGAGCAAGTGGGTCTTCTCCATCTATCATGGTCTCCTCTCTGACAGCTGTTTGATTCCATTCCCTTTGTTTTGCCATAATTTATTTTTTCAACCATTTTTTTTGAGGGTCCACTATGCCTACACTCAGGGAATAAAAAATAAAATGATATGATTTCCCACCATTAACAAGTTTACAGTTTTACATGGGAAGGAACTGGGTAGCATAGAAATGCAGTGAAACGTAATATTTCCCTGTATCTAGAATATTCTTGTCACTGTTCTGAACTTCTTTTCTTGCCCCAAAAGCCTCATTGCCACATATGCACACTTTATACCATAGCAACATTAAACTCTGTTCTGTAATACTCTAATACAAGTCGTAATTGTAATCCCGAGAAATGTTGCATTATCAATGACCCAATTTCTATGCATCATCAAAAATTGTATTGTAATAATTGTTTCAATGAAAGGGATTATGGTTTTGAGGCTGAATTATTTTCAGGTTTGTTAGGACTGAAAATGTCAACAACAAATATGACTCTAAATATGGTACAAAACCTAAAAATCACTGAGAAAATGTAGTAAATAAAACACTGTAGTAACAGTCCTGGTAATAATGTAAATTTGAATATAATATGATTGGTGAATGGCTTTTATCCTCATCCCAGTCCCTGTTCTCAAAGGGAAACTCCTTGGAGTGGGGTAAAGAGATGTAGGAGACTCTGTGTAGGAGGGAAACAGCAGTCAGGCAGCTCCATCCTGGGAAACGCAGAGGAGGAACGCAGATCCCGGAAGCCCCATTCCTCCAGCCAAATTTCCTTGCAGTAGGAGGCTGACATTGGCATGCACTACCCAGAAGATTCCTGGAATTTCTGTTGCTCTTCTGGATGTATCAGGCAGTCCCAGGACCCAAAAACATACCCATTGATACTTAACCTGCCACTAGTTGGCGCTAAATGTAACTAGGGCAAGGATGATTTGGAATCATGTGGACAGACCAGAAACTATAGACGGCACCAGAAATGTGCAGATTGTCCGGGTAGTTTCTTTAACTTCATAATGATGCAACTCCATGTTTTAGACACTGGGGATTTCCTGTATTTGATTCCAGTGAGCTTTTAATCTCTACTGATGACATTCTTTCTACCTCATCAGCCCAGAATTCCTTCATTTTATCTTTTTTACACCTATCTTATAAAAAAAGTTGATGCCCATGCAAGCGAAAATCGATTGATCAATGCTAATTCCTGATCAAGGCACCCCACTATCCAGCAACAATCTGTTAATGCAAATCATATTTCCTTACTAGCCTATCATAAATCATAATAAAATATAAAGCATGGCATTTATAATGTGCCAGACATTATCACAAGTGTTCTACATGAATTGACTTATCTAATCCTCATAGCAGCCTTATGAACTGTTTACTACTATCATTTCCATATTACAAATGAGGACCTTTAGGCACAGAGAGGTTAAGCAACTTGCCCAAGGTCACAGAGCAGGTAAGTGTCAGAGCTAGGATTTAAGCCTAGACAGTCTGGCTTTAGAGTTCATATTGTATACTGTTTTTCAGTCATGAAGACTGTCACATTCCCTACAGGGTAGTGTTCAGATATTCTAGGGAGCCATTGAAGGATTTTCCAAGAGGAGTGTGATCAGTTTGAATGCCTGAAAAAGATCGCAAGAGTAGCTGGGGATAATATCTCTGGATTTCCTGGGCAATCATTTCTTCTGGAGCCTACCCTGATAACTCCTTGTGGTAAAGAACTAGGGCCCTTGAGTCACACAAGCCTTGGAAAAAAAAATCATTGATAATAATAATAGCAAATATCTTTTGAGTGTTATTGAGGCTCTATGGTAAATTTTTCATGGATTATGATTTTTAATCTTCATAATAATCCTGAAGGAGATGTTATTACTCTCCCCCTTTTCAGATGATAAAACTGAGATTGGTTAAAAAAATGTGTCCAGGATTGTACCACTTGTGTATGGGGCAGAAGTGAAAAAAAACAGTTTATCTAATTTGCAGAGTCTTAGTTACCATTGTGTAACCTATTGTAATACAGACTGCTGGTTCTGATAGTTGTTAGTGGTGAGATATTTAACATTTTGTTTAATGTCTCTTCTGTTTTCTTCATCTAAAATGGGATTGTCTTATTACTTCCCTCACAGCCAGGTGATGAGAGAAAATCAACAACAAACAAAAAACTGTGTCGCACATTTAGAAAATTAAGAACTCAACTAATAAAAGATATTCTTAATCAATAGAATAGATAACTTTTGTTCTTCTGAATAAAAACCATAACTCTCTTTATTCTCAAATATGTACCTTAACCTCCTTTCAGATATACAGTTCACCTTGTTTATGGAGATGTTCTTTGATTCAAAATAGTCAAGAGCTGCTTTTCAAATATTTGTCACCAACGTTTTAATGTGTGTGTCCTTGTGAGAACAAAAGCCTCCTTTTCCAGTGGATCCCCAGATAAATTCTGAAATAGTTGTGTTTTGGAGATTTGAGGTTTTACTCATTATAAAAAAGAATCCCTAAAAGTTAAGTGTTAAGAACTGAGGTGTGGTAGGCCTCTGCTTTTGGTTGGTGGTAAATCTTCCTTGCTTCTTTCTGGATTAAGAGTTCATGTGAACAGAAAAGCTGCTTCTGAGTCTGTGGTCTTATTTCCACAATTGTAAGGATAATTAAATGTAATAACATCAGAAAACCATTTTCACATTGTAAATTTTCAGTATTAGTTTGCTAGTGTTAGTATTAGTAATAATAATAATAATTATTATTATTATTAGTAGTAGTAGCATTCATGCTATTAGAAGTATTAGCCTTGCTATTGATCAGATTGTAGCATGAATGACTGAACTTTTAAAAAGGGAAAGGATTGAGATGCTAAGGGGTTGAGTGAGGTGCTCACAAACATGAAAAAAGACTCTGTCACAGCTAGGTTAAAAATTGATAAACAGAAGCCTGACTCCTGCTTTCTATCTGTTTAACAATAATTTCTAATAAAAGAACTCTTAATCATTGCCTTCATAATGACATTCTCAGAAATACAGTTAATTGCAGCACAACCTCCATGTGTTTGCACATTACTGCTCCTCCAAAGGGCAAGATTTTCATTATTTCTTTTAGCTATAAGTTCCCATCATTTGTTACTTCATTCATTCATGGAGCGGGTATTCCTGAAAATTGCATGCTTTTCCAGGCACTGAGCTAAGTACCGGAAATAAGAAATGAATAAGTTACTGTCCCTCACACAAGAAAGCCAAAATCTTCAGTTTCACAGGATATGTTTCGCAGTTTCTATTTCTCTTCCTGCCATTCTCTTAAAAGTAACCTCAAGTGCATATGACAGTTGACCCACTTCATTCATTTATTTATCCAGTCACTCATTCAGTAGATATTTACAGAGAGCTCATTATATGCTGTGGGGATAAAGTGATGAATGAAACAAACATAGTCCCTCCCTCTTGTGTGCCTTAAATTCTCGGGTAGAAAGGACAGATTAAAAACAAACAAATAAAATAATTACCAACTGCGACAAACACTACGAAAGAAACAAATATAAGAGAGTTAAGAACAGGGAGACTAACTTTAGAGAGGATGGCTAGTAAAGGCCTTTGGGAGGTGACATTTATTCCGGAATGAGGAAGATGAGAAAGAACGAGCTATGTGAAGAAGAAATGTAAAATCATGTTAGTAAAATAGCAGAGCATAAAGACCTTGAGATGGGAAAGAGCTAGGAGTTTTTCTAAGCAAAAATGAGACAAATCTGATTTGTTTTTTAAGCATAGAATTTGGCTGCTGCAATAGAATGGGTTGGAGGGAGGCCAGAATGAAAACTGGGAAACTATTGTATAGTTAGAGACAGTCTTGATAGTCCAGGTGAGAGATGATGGTGGTTAGGTGGTGGCAATGGAGATGAAGAGGAGCTGGAAGATAAAAGATAGATATCGGAGGTAGAATCAATAGGACTTGCTGATGGATTGAAAATGGCAGGAAGGTAAAGTTGGCAATCCAGAATAGTTTCCAAATTTCTGGTTTGAGAAATTGGATGATGTCTGGCTAGAGCTGGGGTCTGGAGTCCTCACAGCATCAATTGTCTAGCTCTTAATCCTGTTCTTGACACCACTTGTAAATCTAGGCGACCACACTAGTTGTCGGGCTCTTTTACCTGCCAGTAATCCTACCCCTACTGGGCCGCTTGTTGAGCTAAGGCTGGGTCTGGAGCTCCCAGAACCCTCAAACCCATTCACAGACTGGGTCACAAACCCTTCATATGCCAGGCTGAGTCACCAGACCCCTTCATGCAGGTCTATGAGCTAGGTAACCGGCCAAAAGGTCCTTGGAGCCATAGGTTGGAAAGCATGGCTGCGCTGGGAAGATGCCTGAGGCTGACGCCCGTCCGCCTGCTTCACTGAAACTTCTCTCTCTCTCTCTCTCTCTCTTTCTCTCTTTCTCTTTCTCTACTCTCTCTCTCCATCTCCCTCTCTCTGAAGAACACAAGAACAGCTACAAAACTAAAAAGATACATTGGTGTGCATGTGCACTAACTCCACACACACACACACACACACACACACAATTTGCTTACAAAGAATGCTGAACGATACCCAACTGGACCTGAGGCAAGGGCCCTGACCAAACTATTATATTTTCCCAACAGATGATCATTATTGTCATTGACTGAGATGGGGAACCCTGGATGTTGGGAGGCAGGTTTGGTGGGGGAGAAAAAAGGAGTTGAATATAAAGGAAGAAAACATCTTAAAAGCACCCCTCATACTCATAATTTACTAATTCAGTCTCATAAATATGGATGTGAGAAGAGCAGGGTCTCTAAAAGAATATTGTGACCTCATTCCACTAATAAGATGCTGTGCCTAACAGCAGAGAAGTCTCCTGTGCTCTGGATTAACATCATCACAGACTGTCCTGGTTGGTAGGGGATTGGTTCCAAACACTCATCTGTTGTTTTAATCTCTTACATCACATCCCTGTCGAGGGATCACACAGCCTCTGGTGGAACGGCCATACTACAGAGGGTGCAAGACGACAGTACTATCTAATGGGTATCTGTGTCAGGCACTTCTTGCCTGTGTAAGGAGTTAATAAAAGCAAGATCTACTTATCAAACATTTCTTCTAATACTTGACAGGAATCTCTTTCTCAGTCTACCCATTCATTAATTTAATCTTTGGGACTCCATCTCCCCTTCCCAAACATGGTGCCAAGAGAGTATATTAACAGGAGCCTGCAGCATTAGGAAAGTTTCCTTGTTCTCATTCTGGCTCATTTACGCTCTTAATGTTGCAGGTTTTTTTCTTATTGGTCAGTGACAAGGTTGGATGAGATGATCTTTGAATTCTTTTCTAGGTTTAAACTTCTACAGTTCCAAAATTTGTATCTTCACTTTGTTTTTTTTTTTCTTTTTGTCTTTTTTACTGACTGGTAACGGGATCACAACCCTTGGTGTTGCGCCCGCACCGCGCTCAGCCAGTGAGCGGGAACCGGTCTCCACATGGGATCCGAACCCTCGGCGGGAGCGCCGCCACGCTCCCAAGCGGCGCACTCTCCAGTGCGCCACCGGGCCAGCCCTGTATCTTCACTTTGACATAGACAAAGGAATGTGTATAAACTATGAGAAAATAAAACTGGTCAAAGACTAAAATGATCCAACTCTACATTTCCCATGTATAGAATTTTATACTTAAGCTGATAACAATGAATGGAATCCTTAGTCTTTTTAAAGAACAAAAGTGCTGTTCATTTTTGTACTATTTTTGAAATTTTTTGCCAAAATCTGTGTTGAATAGATTATCTACTATTATCTAAAGTATCTATTTTCAGGAATCCATGTGATGAATTTCTTCCCGAGTTCTAGGAGAAGCTTATCTCTGCGGACAGAAAGGTATGTTTTCCATACCTATTACAAGTGCTGTGCCCTAATTGAGTATTATCTTGGGATAACTGTTGATGGAGAAGGAAAAGCAATAGAAACTAGGCCAGGACATCACAGGTTGAAGGTAAGAGGAACATATGCCTTTCCACTTATCCACTCCCTCACCCCATCTCCTACTTCAGCAAAAACCAAGGAGATATACGATAAATGATACCCATAAAGGTACCCTGCTGCCTGGAGACCTAACATGGGAACCTCAGACTGATACCATGATTTATGCCACTAATGAGGTATTTGAGAGATGGCCTAACAGTAACTGCTCAAGACCCTCTCTCCTCACACCATTTCCTGGTGGTGAGGACATACTTAATTTATCTTCTAATTCAGTTCTAATTGGCCCAGAGCGAGGGTTGGACTGAGCCTGCAGGTGGCTCTTTGCATTCTGGTTAGTGGAGTGAAACTCTAACAGTAATACAACATGTTTCCTTTTCCCCACTTTACTGACAGGACACTCAAGGCCCAAATCCTACAAGCAGGTCACTTTAGGTGCCTAGTAACACTTATGCCTTTAGTCCTAATAATCCTATTTTATTTGTGATTATTTTGCAATTGATACTAACTACCTCTTAATGAGTCTGCTGCATTAATTGATGTTCTAGAAATATATAGAAAGGAATCAAAATTAATACATATGTACTTAATGAATCCAATATTATTATTTTAATTTGGCCAAATTATCTTAGTAATAAAGTGATGAGACGGGTATATGAGATACATATCCATTTACCTTAGAGGAGGGATTACCTTAGAGAAGAGTCGTCTTCCTATATCTAACACAAGGTGATACAGCGTATGGGGGATAATAATACAGTCTCAGGGCTGTAATTTCGATTGTCCTCTGAGATGTTTTCAGCAGCTTGCTATGGCAATGGAAAGATTCTGGGCTTTGGAATCAGCCAGACACAGATTTCGTGGCCCAACTCCACCACTGACCAGTGTGTGACCTTGGACAAATCTTTTAACCTCTTGGAGCCTTGGTTTCCTCATCTGTAAAAATGAGACTAATACTTCATCTGTCACAGACCTGTGGGGAGAGTTAAGCACGATAAGCCTGTACAAGTATCTAGCATGGGAGCAGTCTTCTCACACACAATAGGAGAGCCCCCCCTTCTCTTTCTGGTTTCTTCCAAATGCAAAAATTAGCATTTGGGGTTATTGAATTTATATGCAAATATACAGGCTGTTACCCTGTTGCTCTCTCTGTTGTTTTAACATCAGAACTTGTATTTGTTGATTCTACATACATAAGCATTACACCAAAGAAATGCAGCAGCTATAGGCCCTTTTCTACTCACAATATTTAGAATTCCTAACACTTTGGAATGAATAAAGATATCTTTTGACAACTGTTGATTTTGATTCACTCACACAATGTTACAGAGAGTCTTGGATTAACCAGTTCAGAAAAGAAATAGGAAAGGCCCTCTTCTTATTTGCTAAGTCTGCATGGATAAATGAGGTAGACTCGCTCAAGTTACCTCTAGGGGCTTAGGCTCAGCCTGAGTATCTGTAAGTACCGGGCAATATTTCAATGCTTTGATATTTATATTTCTATAAATTCCACAATTACCTACCACTTTCTTTAAAATGAATCTGGAATTGCTGTATAAGTGGAGTAACAATGTTTTTAAAGGGCCCATAGATGGGACTTCCTGGGGCACGTTGTGCTCTGGGCTGCTGTGGTAAATCTAGGCCAGTATATTGCTCTGGGTAGTTGACAAATTCCACTGTTGCTTACTTTTTTTTCTTCCATGAAGTTTCAAATAAACAATTAACCTATTTCCAACACAGTGTTTGGTATTGATTTAATTTAGCATGTGTTATTCATCTGCATGCCTCACAACGGTTGCTTAATTGTCTAAATCTTCCCGTGTAGAGTGCTGCCTATGGAATCTCTTTCCACAGAACACTCTTAGCAGAGTGTGGCTTACTATTTCCATAACATCTGTCTTTTCTACTAAAGAGCAGATTAACAATTATGCTTCTTTTAAAGGTGTGTGTGTGTGTGTGAGAGTGTGTGTGTGCGTGTGTTTAGGGAGGGTTGGGCAAGATAATTCACTTCTTGTACAATTCCCTTTCTGGTACAGTAGTTTGCAGTCCTATCGCCAGGTCAGAGATTGTGCTTGTACCCATAATGCAGCTGGTAGGATTGCCCTTTTCTTTTGCCTTGTTATACCACTGAATGCCACATTGTTTCCATTAAACATGATTGTCTGCAAAAGACAACATGTGCAAACCCCTCCTCCTGCTACCACTCCTCATGTCTCTCTCTCTCTCACACACATACACAAACACACACACATGCATGCACACATACACACAAAGCTCCTTTCAATTGTGTTAAGCAGTAAAGCAGAAGGATTTTTTAAATTAGTGTTTTGTTTTGGCAATGGTTGCTGATGTGTTCATGTAATACAGTTTTAATCAAATCCCCAAAGCTGAAGACCTTTCAGCATATCTTAGGCTGCGCTGTGCAGGGCTTATTCCACTTGAAGTGGCCACCAGGGAGGTACAATTAGCTGTTCCCATGGAGAAGTTTGTTACAGTAATAAATAATAAGTAGCATAGGTAGCGATGGAATCAATTAAAGATATTTTTGACCATCTAATGGTTTATGGGAATGCTAAATAATTGACAAGTTTTTGACTATGTTTTCTATCTGCATGTCTCCTTGTAACTAAACATTGACCATGCACATAGGACAGTGTCTGAGGTCACTACTCTTTCTTTCTTAAAGACACATTGTCAAAGGTACTCTATGAAAGACAGTTGCAGCCCTTATATAACCAAGCTGATTTTGAGAGGGTTAAAACTCTGCTGTAAATATTTGCTGCAGGCGGAAATCTAACATATGAAGCAGGAGAACAAATTGTGTTATCAGTTTCAAAAACAATCTGTTTCGCCATTCATTTATTTATTTTTTAACCAGTGTAAAAACAGAACAATAGGAGATGACTGGCTGAGAGGGCTTTGTGCTTTGTCTCTGGGTTCCAACAGCTCTGATGTTAAAACAGAAATTTGGCAAGTGGGATGTTGGTAAAGTGTTCTAAATGCTTTTGGCAACTTGACAGGGGGAAGAAAAACCCCAAAATGGTCAAACTACCTTGGTTCAAAATTGGCGAGTGTGTGTTCATGAATCGCTTTATAAATAAAATCTCAGAAGGAAATAGGATGGATGGGGTTATTGTGTGTATTCAGGGATGAACTGATATGTCATGCATCACCTAAAGCAGGTCAGTGATCCATGAGCTTAGTGAGATTTACATGAAAAGACACAATCGTTCCTTGGAAGTTATTGGATAAGTGACATATGGTCTCAATACCAATTTGGGTTTCAATGGGAATTAGTCAGACTAAAATTTGGGCTAAATAAAGCTTAAATCACAATTATCATCATTTGATTAGTAAAAGTAGTTCTATCTCATGCTCTATTTTACAAATGTTATTGTAATTATAAAAACCCATTCTGTGAATTAGTTTGCCTTAATGCAGTTACGCTTCTACTCTTTCCTGAGAGTCTCTATGCAGTTAGTATGAGCAATGCATTATATAAGGGCAACAGAAACTACCTCTATGGGCTGCTGGGGTGGGAAATTTCTAAGTGCCTGTTAATTATACTTCAGGTCAAATGTGTTTTATGTATTAGTATCAGATACTTTAGCAGAGGTCAGCAAACAACAGACCATGGGCCAAGTCTGACATATTGCCTGTTTTTGTAAATAAAGCTTTATTGAAACACAGTGGCATTCATTCATTTACATATTGTCTATGGCTGCTTTATGGTATAATGGCAGAATTGAGCAGTTGCAACACAGACTGAATGTATAACCCACAAAGCTGAAAATATTTACTGTCTGGCCCTTCACAGAAATAAGTTTGCCAACACCAAACTTATAGAATTCCTTAATCTGATTATTTAAAATTTACCTATTATCCTCACTATATTCCTTTGAGAGGAACTTTTTTGTTTCATCCCTCTCGTGTCTGTTTTTCAGTTCTGAAGACTATAAGGCAAGAAGTCTGAGAATGTGCAGACCAAATGGGACAGTAATGTGATTCATAATTCTTTTCTGACCATAGCTATTGTTGAAGTGTCAGCAGTTACTGAGCAGAATCACATGCCTAACAGAGAGACACGTCCTGTTGGAAGGATTTAGCCAATTGCATCAACTCAGTAGCTAGATCACAAGTGAACAGGGTCCCTTAGAAGTTTATTAGAATGGTGAGAAACTCCAAAGGGCAAAAGCAGATGTCAAAGTAGGAGCAAAACTAAAGAGTGGAGAAATAGATTTGGCTGTGGAATTCAGAGGGAGGGAGAAAACATACAGGAAAAAGGAAAAGGCTCTAAAGGAAGGTCTTGAATGTGGCAGAGTGGTTGGTATGTTTTTCATTGGATGGTGGCTTGTTGATGGTCATCCTGCAGAGGGTGGATAGTTTCTGCATGCCCACAGTAGCTATAGTCTGTATGAAAATGCAGGCTAGTTCCTTTCTGCTCTGCCATGTACAGGATGAGCTGCAGAGAGCTAGTAAAAAAAGTGATGAGATTCTGAGACATGGAAGAGTGATCTTTGTTCTGAGCCAGGAAATCCCTTAACTTCCACCCACGTGGTGTGAACAAATTGACACCACCCTTGTTTCTTCCACTGTGTGGGCCTAGAGATTAGAATCATATGCATTCTAGAATTGCCTCACTTCACAATTTTTCCATCTTTTCTAACTAAGTGGGAATTAGTAAATGTGACCTGTGATTAGGATTTCTTCACTCAAAGAGAGGGACTATTTTATTGGTACCATTTTGATGATTTAGGGTTACTTGGTAAATAGAGAAAAAAAGAATCAAGTGAAGAAAAAGTGCTGAGTGGCTTGATCCTTCCCTTCTCTAGGTGCAAAAAGCTGCAGACACCTGTTGACCGTGCTCCAGCCACAGTGGACTTTTAATTCATCGTTCAAGCTCACCGTCTCTGATCTTCCCCCTATCCCAGGGTTCTCTTCCCTTTTTTCCCAAATGACTCCTTTCTCTTTACTTCTTAGCCTCAGTTACTTCTTTACTTCCTCCTCTTTCCTTCTCTCCCCTTATTTTAAATTCTTTGTTTTTTACTACTGTCAAAACTTGAGACCTGTTGAAAGCATCCACAGGCAGTCTTTATTCCTGGCTATGACCCCAGAAGTTGCTGACCTCTGTTCTATTTTCTGGAAATGGTATATCTACTTATTCTTTCCAGTCAAGCCCATGTGTTTTCAACCACCTGAAATGCTTGCAAACTTGTAATTAGGTTTTGTGTAAACATTTAGGGTTTTATTTTCCTTTTAGAAAGGGCTGTTAAGTGAGATTTGGGTGGAGATTTTGGCACATCCAATCTTTATTTTTTCAAATGACTTATTAAAAAGCAACAACCCACGTACATTGTATATAACACAAATAGGACTTCAGCTCCCCACAGTCACATCCCTACTCAATGTTCTATAAAATTAGTAGAAGTTGAGATAAAATTATTAATCAAAGAAATCAAAATGAGAAAAGCAAAACGGGTGTTCATTCAAAGTTGTTTTGCCTTTGTTGTTATCTAAAGACCTCAGAGATATGCTTGTCAAGAAACTCTTTTGAGGCCTTTCCAGGAAGCGATATTTAATCTTTAAAATTGAAGCTTGAAGAAAGAAAAAATTGTTGTTAAGTATTGAGACACATTTGAAGTTGAAATTATCTTTGAATATACCATTTAGTTTTTGAGAATCTAGTAATTCATATCTACTAATCTTCAGCTAATATAGTGAAAATACCCTTACTGAAGGAATGTGGCTTACATTTTGTCCTTTAGGGTGCTAGGTTTTCAGGTATATTTCCATAGTCCTTAATCTCCCTTATGACAAACTTGTCAGCAGGTGTGTCAACTTTAGAGCCTGAAGAGCCATTTAATTTTGAATAGTCACTTGGTGAACGAGAGCTCTGTCCTCCTGGTTCACTGTCATCTGTCCCCCTGTCCTGGCCTATAATTCTTTACTACCTGTCCTATGCCTGTCCCTTCTGCTTTATCTCACAGGGCTCCCCTTTCACATTGTCTTTCAGCAACACAAAGGAGAATTACTCAAATATGTTATTCTTTTTTATGCCTTTTCACCTTATGTTCCATTTTTACGAAGATCTGTTTTCTCTCTCAGTTACTCTTTAAAGCCATGCTTAAGCATTACCACTTTTTATAAATCTACCTGTGTCCTACTTCAGATGAAGTTAATTACTCCTTCATCTAAGCTGCTTCAACACCTCATTCACATTTATTGTGTAGTGTGGATCACACTGTCCAACAACTATTTGTTAAATGTCTATTTACCCAAAGGTCAGGTGCCATGACCTTTCTTTATCCTTTCTACTTAATTTAGGAGCTGGCCTTTGGTAGTGATCCCAGGTATGTTTTGAACTGGACCGATGGATAGATGAAAGCAAAATTATCTGACTCCTAGGAGATCAAATACAAAACCTGGACCTTCTAACCAGTGTAAATCAACCGGCCATAGACATTTAAAATTTCAATATAGCTTGGCATTAGTTCTATAAAGATTCCTTTTGTTATCTCCTGTAAAGCTGACTATTAGGCTAAGATTATTTATTGAAGGTGGTGATTCAGAGATAGGGTGAAGTTTAATTTTTTAAATGGCTGAACTCCAATCAGATTCACCAATGTTTTGGAGCCACAGGCCAAATTTATTTATATATGTATATATACGTACACACACACACACAGACACACATATAAGAAAGAATCTAGTATCTGAAAAACCAACAAATACACAAGTCCCTCCTGCTAATGAGTCACTTGAATGCAAAATCAACTGTAATTCAAGAAACGAAAAACATCAAGAGGGGTGAGCTTTATCAGACTGGACCAACTTGTTCTACCAGTTATGGACAAAGAAAGGTCTGACGAAGTCCCGGGGTACAGGGAGTTGTTGTTCCCTGGGATGCAAGGAGCATTCTGTGTCTCCCCCTGCTGGCTGGTGAGATAGACAAATGGCCAGGAGTCCAAATGGCCATGACTTCCTGACAGCTTTGTACCATCTGGTCATCTGGCCTCTATGAACTTTTAATAAGAAAGTTTGATCAAGAGTTTATGTCAGGGTATTTCCTCTCATCTCCCCTAGCGTTAGAGCTCTCTAACTCTAGCTAATAAGCATTCTGCATTTCTTAATTCTAACTTCACATCCCATTGAAATAAACCATTAAGAAACCCACTTCTTGCATATTTTAATTCCAGGCTATCACTACATTTTGATTAGATTAAAATTGTTTAAAAAAGATTGTGTTTGAAAGTCATCTGAGTTACCACCAGGAATATCATTTCCTCTAGTCTTCAAAGGATTGTTTTAATTCACCTGTCCTGTAAATCTAGAAATACGAAGAAAAAAAAAAAAAAAGGAGTTCTTATAAATAACAACACTAGCTGAGGTAAATCCGCAGGAAATTCTGGAAGAAAGAATTACCCAAAATTTGTTTGTGTTATTATCCCATTACCTTTACTCAGTGATTATATAATTCATATTCAAATTCCAATAGAACTTTAAAAGGCTTTTTATTGTGAATATTCATGACAAGAGGTGAGACAAGCCAAGAGCCTACAAAGAAGATATTGTATGATAGATGGTTTACCAACCAGACCATGTTCTCATTCAATGGTGACAGCTATAAAACCCAATCCTTGTCATTATCAGCTATGAAGTGAAGACCATACAACAAACAGTAAAGGGAAACAAGAAGAAAAACCTAAAATGGAGAGAAGTGGGGATTCTCATATTTAACATTAGATGTGAGAACTGACAATGAAGTACCAGGTAGTCAATGTGATAGTGAGCAAAGAAAATTAACATCAGAAATAAAGGAGAAAAGAAAAAAAACACTATAAGGAGAATGGATTTTGAAAAGTGTAATGTGTACACAGGAGTGTGCACTGCAAAATCTTTGCAGGCCTGCTTGTGCAGAACAACATTTAATACTAATGGTTAATTTGTGTTCATTATATATTGTTTACTATGTTAGGGAACAGTGTTATGCCTTTTAAGAATGGTTAGACTAAAAATAATATAAAATATTTTATTTATTCATTCACAAAATTTTTTGAGATCTGTATTATTTCAGATAAGATAATTTCTTAAGCAACTCTAAAATACCTGTGGTTTGATGCAATGATTTGTTTTCTGTTTATGTCACAGTACAGTGCTGTTTATGTCACAGTACAGTGCTGGTCATTCTGGCGTCATGCACCTTCTCCTTTAAGGTGTTACCACCTTTCGCAAAGGCTTCTAATATTGCTGAACAGGAAGAGGGAGGGGCATCTCCCTTGAAAGTTTTTATGCACAGGGCTGGAGGTGGCTTATGACTCTTCTGCCCACAATCCGTTGAAATCAGTCAAATGATTCCAATCTAACTGTCAGGAGGCTCTGGAAAATGTCTTCCCACTTACTCCATCCAGAAAAGAAACATGGATATTGATTAGCAATAACATTCTTTACTTGAGGGTCCAGGGATTCAGCAGTGAGTGGCAGGTGTGGGGAACAGACAAAAATCTTGCCCTTAAGGACAGGAAATATATAATAAATGAAATGAATAAGTTAAATGTATAGTATATTAAATGGTGGTAAGTGCTAAGTAGAAAACTAAAGCACTTTCAAACGGAGTGGGGGATTGTGGCAGGAGTCAGTTACCGTGAGACAGTCAGGGGAAGGCCTCACTGACAAGGAGACTTTTGAGAAAAGATCTGAAGGAGATAAGGGAATTAGTGGATATCTAGGGGAAGAAAACTTCAGGCAGAGGATACTGCAAGTCCAAGAGCCCTGAGGCTGGCCGGCATGTGGCTGGCTTGTTAAAGAAAGAACCAGGAGGCCAGTTTGGCTGGAGTGAAGTGACTGCTGGTGGTGGAGAATTCGCAGGACATGAGATCAGTGAAGTGATGGGGGAGGCAGACTTTACATGGTTTGCAGACCGTTGTAAATATTGACATGCATGGATCTGCTTTTTAATGGTATCACTCTAGTTGCTGTATTGAGAATAGAATGTAGGGGCCATGAGTGGACTAATCAGGAGACCATTGCAATAATCAAGGGGAGAAATAATTGGATCCGACTGGTAGCAGTAAAAGTGATAAGAAGTGATTGGATTGTAGATATATTCTGAAAGTCAGGTCAACAAGATTTGCTAATTGGTCAGATGTATGGTGGAGAAAAGGAGAATAATCAAGTATGACTCCAAGATTCTGTGCCTCAGCGAACAGATGGATGGAAGTGTGTGGGAAGAGCAGATTTTTCAAGGGGGAGTGATGGTCTGACCAGGAGCTAAATATTTGACATGTTAAAGTTGGGATGATTATTAGCTATTCAATTGGAAATGCTGAGAAGGCCCTTGAATATCGTGCTCTAGGATTTCAGTGGAGAGCTTTGGCTGGTGATAGAAATTTGTTAGTTATCAGACTACAGTCAGGTGAGGTCCCAAAGGCAGAGAGAGAAGAGCTCCAGGGCTGGACTCTGAGGCACTGCAGCATTCCAAGGTTGTACAGATGATGAAGACTTACCCAAGGAGGTGGAAAATAAGTGGCTAGTGAGGTAGAGGGAAAACCAGGAAGATGCTAAGGGAGGGAAAAGCTTCAAGAAGAGAGAGATCAAATGTTAACAAATGCCGCTGACAGATCAAGTAAGATAAGGAATGAGATTTGGCCATTGGATTTAGAACATGGATATCATTTGCATCCTTGACATGAGCCTCATTTCCATCAAATGGTGAGAATGAAACCTGGCTAGAGTGGGTTCAAAGAGAATGTGAGGAGAGAAATCGGGGATTATAAGTGTAGACAACTCTCTTGTTTTGCTGTAAAGGGAAGGGGAGAAACGAGGTATTGGCTGGATTGGGAAGTGGGTTTGAAGATGGTTTATTTCTTTACATATTTACATGCTGATGAGAAACATTCAGTAGACAGGACCTGTAGGAGAGAGAGGGGGAAACTCTGGAGCAATTTTTTGGTGTCAACAAAGGCAGATGGGATCAAGTGCTCAAGAGAAAGGGTTGGCTTTTCTTGGCAGAGGGGACATCACCTCAGTTACAGGGAAGAAGGCAGAGTTACATGACACAGATGCAGGCAGGGGGTGGGGCTGGGGGTGGAACTTGTGGAGCTTCTCATCTGATTGCCTCTATTTCCTCAGCAAAATGAAAACAGGAATTGTTAGATATTGTAGGACAGAGGAAAAGGTACACAATGGTCACCTAGGAAAGCCAGAGAGTGAATGGACTAGGGAAATGGAGTGTGATTGCCTGGCCACATGAAGGGCTCTCTTGTGGAGAGTGAACAGGAATTCAAAGTGAGGCGAGTCAGCAGTGCTGTGTTTATTTCCAGCTTCATTTAGTTTCACAGGTGCAGGTGAGGATCACAGGAGAGTTGGATTTGACCAGAGTTGCATTTTTCAAGTGAGTAGGCCAAAGAGAAAGCAAAAGAGATGATGGCACATGCAAAGAAGTGATTGTAATGATGGGCTACAGAACATTAGCTGGATGAGAAGCAGAGTGAGGTACAAAGAGTTAAGAGGCCGTTTCAAAGGTAGGGTCACTGGGTTGCAGATGCCAGTGCTGATCTGCAGTATTAGAGGGTGGAAGCTAGAAATTGAAGAAGGTGAAAAGGAAGGGGTGAATTAAGAAGAGGTTACAATTTCTGGTAGCAACAAGATCTAAGACATGACTGCAAGAGGGGATGACTGAAACAGTGTGAAGAGTTCAAGGAAATGAGAAAGCAGGATTTTGGAATTGTCACCTGCATGGACATTGAAATCATGAAGAATTATGACAGGAGTGTTTTGTCGAAAATGACACTGAATCAGGAACTAAAATCTTCAAAGAATTGGAAGAGCATGGCCATTAGCCCATAGATGCTTAGGAAAGGAAGTGATGACAATAGTGTAAACTGATGACAAGGGATTCAGTGCTGGAGTGTTGGGAAGTGGGAGGAAGAGGGGTCTGATGTGGTGATGAGGATGAAAGATGGCACATACCTCCAGCCAGCCTGGTGGGAGACAGGGGTGGGAAAGAAGAGTGCAGGGAAGTGCTGTCCCCTGGAGAGAGCCCAGTTTCAGTATGAAAAACAAGATAAATGAGAAGAGGTTGATTACGTTGGAAATTTTGATGATGTCGAGCAGTAAGTTCCAAAGAGCCCTGTGGAAAGGATTCAGGCTAGCAAGAGAAGTGAGAGCTGTGTTCAGAAAAGGGTTTGCACAGAGCCGTATGCAGATTGGAGTGTGGGGAGGTAGTGCACACGGTGAAATTTGAACTATAGCTAAAGTGTATCCTTCTTTTGTGCCCGCCTCCAGCTTACTGCCACCTACCCCCTCACCTATGGCCCTTGACATCCAGCAATATGCTCTTCCTCTCTATAGTTTTGTCATTTTTAGAACATTACATGAATGGAATCATACCTTCATTACATAACCTTTTATGATTGACATTTTTCACTAAACATAATACCCTGAAGTCCATCCAAGTTATTGCATAAATTAATCATCCATTCCTTTTTATTGCTGAAGTGTATTCCATTGTATGAAAGCCAGAGTTTATCCAACCATTTACACATCTGGGGACATTTGAGCTACTTTCAGTATTTTGCTATTGTCAATAAAGCTGCCGTGAACATTTCATGTACAGAATTGCTACTGTCTATTAAAAGTTTTGTTTTAAGCTTCTTTGAAATCACAGGTTTGGTGCTCTTATTGTGTTCTTTTGTCTAACTCAAAATAAATAAATGCATAATTCTTAAAATTGTAAGAAAAATGTTCATCCATGGAAACAACGTTGGGACACAGTCTATAGAATGAAACACACTCTCCCTCTTCCTCTCTCTCTCTCTCACACACACAAACACACCCACACAATATGAATGACTCCTGCAAACATAATGTTGAGTGAAGGAAGCCAGTCACAAAAGTTTGATTCTGTTTATATAAAACACAAATGGCAAAGTTAACCGAGACTATCAGAAGTCTAGATGGTGGTTATTCCTTGAAAAGAGGCTGTGACTGGCTTTTGGGGTACTGGTGATGTTCTGCTACATGTTCTGATTGATGGTCTCATTGGTCTGTTAAGTTGGTGAAAACGCATAAGCTGCACAGGTATAAGTGGTGCACCTTTCTGCATGTGTATGTATTCCAGTAAAGCATTCGAAAAATGAACTTCAGCATGTGATTCAAAGACTTCTCTAATGGGTTCCTTTGTTTTGCTGCTCATAGTCGGATGAAATCCACAATTCCATTTAAGTTTCAATCATCAATAACATTTTATTTTGTAATGCTCTCAGAGAAAAGGGGAGAGAAGTGTCTCAAGCATGGTGGCTTGAACAAACTCTCACTAATTTACTTATAGTGGTAGCATTGATTTCATCTGTAATTCTTTTTTTCCTGTAATCGATCTCTCTGTCAAAACTCACCCTGAGAACAATGGAATGGGTAAGTGGAATTTTTATTTATTAAAAGGGTAACATCTCAGAAATGAAATTACAATTTAGTTGGGATAAATTGTCTTATAACTTCATTTTTTTTACATGAAAGCTATAATTGAGGGGCATTATATGCTGTTTATCACTGCAATGAAAATGTAGTCAGAATCAACTTCTCAAGGCTGTTAAACAGCCTCTTATTAGCATTGAAACTATACTCACAGCCCATTATCTTGGGCTATATTTTTTGGTATAAGGGAATTGCTATCAAAGTGTACTTAATCTGAAAGGAATTGGATTATAATTGTAGTCTTTGTGAAAAAGGAGTAAAAATTATTTGGTATTGTCGTGAGGTAACAATGTTCTGTTGGAATAGTAAAAGAATGTGTCAGTGGCACTGGAATGGCACATTGATTATTTTTATTTTATGTCAAATGATATTCTGCATTTTTACTTCTAATCAATCTGGATAGCAAAAGAGAGAAAATATTTATCAATTCATCTGATAGGCCTGTTTTTCAAAGAGCATTAGAGGGTTTTTATGTTCTGTTATCCATCCACAGATATAACTTGGTACTTCTTCACAAGGAGCATTAGAATCTCGGAGTCACAATATCTGTACTTGGGACATAGTAGGTGTTTCACAGATGTCAGTTAAATTAAATCACACTGCCAACAGGTCTGTGTAAAGGGGAACAGAATATTCCGTTTAATGAATTATTTTGAAGACAGCAAAATAATGAATGTGAGATGATAATTATCATTTTTGCACTATGATATGCCAGTCTAAAATGCTGCCAGGCATGCCTGTCAACATAGAAAAAAAATTAAACACTGTCACATAATCTAGGTCAGAGGTTGGCAACTTTTTCCGTAAAGAGCCAAAAAATAAATATTTTTAACTTTGCAGACCATACAGTCTTTGTCACAACTCTGCTGTTGTAGTGTGAAAGCATCCATAGACAGTACACAAACAAATGGATGTAACTGTGTTCCAATATAACTGCAAAAAACCAGACAGCTGGCTGGATTTAGCCTGTGGGCCATAGTTTGCAGAACCCAATCTAGGTGATTGCCTGGTAACTTTGTGATTGTAAACAGGAAAGCAAACTCATGCACTAAAATCTCATGGCTGTGTACAGTCATAAGCTGGCCATCCAGATGCAAAATATGGCTTTATTTTGTTATAATGAGAATTATCGTATTCTATTATTATTAAAATGTAAGGTAATTGTAATATAACAATTTATTTTAATTATAATATACTAATAACACTTATTGTTGTCATTAAAAATAAATAACACCTTATTCTTTTCTCTTTGCAATACAGCATTTCCTATTCTTAAGTGGAAACATAAAAAGCAAGACAGTGTCATTTCTAAACAAAGAAGAAATTTAACTAATTTTTAATTTGCTCCTTCTCCCTTGATATAATATGCAACCGTCCTATGTTTGTGTGTGCATGCGTGTGTGCGTGTGTGCTTGTGTGTGTGTGTGTGTGTGTGATGACTAAAATACATGGCTCCAGTCGCGAGTGTTCTTTAACTCTTCATTGCTTTCCCACTATCTTTACATAAGGTAGCCTAGAGTGGGTTGGCCTGTCTCCCGACTTATGAGCAATTTGTCGTATTATTGAAACAGCAGTCATGACAGAATCCTGCCTCTGCTTTGAAGCACTGGATAAATCCAGAAATGAATAGAGGGGACTTCTTCCACCAGGGACAGACACTTGAGGTGTCTTTGCTGACCCATGAGCTAGAGTTGAAAGTTTGTTCATACATAAGCCATGAAGAGTTGACTTGCACCACCACTTTTAGAATGGCATGAGTCACATTGTGACCAATCACTTCACCTGTCCAAGTGCTGGTTTCCTCATTTGCAGAGTCGAGATAATGTCCTCATTTTTCAGGGTTAACGTGAGCATAAATGAGATAGACTACTTGAGAGGGCTTGCTACACCCTCTCAGTCCTTCATTCAGTTACTACTGCTTCTTTTGTTTATGACTAGTACTGGGTGAATTGCAGGCACTGATAAACAATCACTGACTTATTTTCCTACCTCCCAATTTGTATTCCTCTTAGAAACCTGACAGACTGACACCAGAATGCCAAACCCGAACTGAAGTGCAGTGACATCTTCATATCCTTCAGTGGCACAAGCAATCTAGGGCAGCAATCGCAGTGCATTTCCCAATACTTATATTTCCAGTATTTTTTGACATTTAACACCATTAGAACATCCAGCAGAATCCAAGTACAGTTTCTTTGAGGTAAAAATGGGAGTGTTTTTTCATATCTCAGTGTGTCGAATAACCTTTAGATGCAAAGTTAGCACAGCAAACATTGACATGACGCAGGCAGCTTGGTGCACAATGCCTAAAAATAAATACAAGAAGTTCATATGCTACCAAAAAATATTTAAAGAGCTGAGAATTTAAATGGAAAATCAGCTTTGAGTCTAACAGACTCATGAGATCCCTCTATTGTTTTTGATCCCATGGACGCGATCAACTGGAAAACACTAAATATAGTTGTACCAATTGTATATACATTGCTTATATAAACCCATCAGATTACTTTTTGGCCCATTGTTTTAAAAGATTTCTGGCAGCTATGAAGTTTGATTATTTCAACTGGAGTTTCTTTTTTTTTTTGTCTTTTTCCGTGTCCGGCAATGGATCGCAACCCTCAGTGTCGCCCCCGTACCGGACCGAGACCGGCAACGGGATCGCAACCCTCGGTGTTGCTCCCACGCCTCGCTCAGCCAGTGAGTGGGAACTGGTCTGTATGTGGGATCCGACCCCTCTGCGGGAGCGCCACCACGCTCCCAAGCGGTGCACTATAGCAGTGCGCCACCGGGCCGGCCCTCAACTGGAGTTTCAATTTGTGTGAATCTATAAGGTAACATGATTTTGGAGTGAAAAATTCTGGATATGAGTCCTAAATTTATCTTTTTAGGGCAACTGGGATGACCTTTCAGCTCCTCAGTTTTCTTGTCCCTATGACTAATAGGACATCCTTTAACGATGTTCCAATAATCTTATGTTTTTGCAAGATGGCATTCCCCTTCCTCCCCATCCTCACCTTCCATGGCTGTGGTCCTTGGATGAAGACTGGATTCTCTCATCCTTGAAGATGAGGTCTTCTCCCAGGATTCTTCCTGGTCTTTCAAGCACTACTATTTGCTGACAGGCATCCATGTCCCTTTGTTAATGGTAATAATATTTCTAAGGCCTTTGGAAATCTCTCCTCCCTTCTTTTCAGTCTTGTAGTTTAATGAGATTGACCTTAATTTTGGTTTCACTGGTAAATCCAGATTAGCTTAAGCAAATCAGCAAATCCCACGTCCTTGATCATAATGATTGATTAAAGGATACTCGAATGTCCCAGTATCAACTCACTGGAACAGATTGAGTAATATGTCCTTTCCTTGAACCATCAGAGTGTATGTGGGACTTTGGCTTGACTGCTCAGAAGAAAACATCCTCTTACCTGCTGAATGTGAAGGCAGATGCAAATGGCAGCCATTTTGGGACTTAGGTATGAATGTAACTGGGCTTTTGGTGGAATTTTAGAGACGTGAGTTCAAGCTTTGCTTGAAGTCAATGTTACCTTCGTACTGTAGTTAAGTGAGCCAATAAATTCATTTGGGTGCTTAAGTTTTGTGAGTTATACTTTTGTCACTAGCCTAAGAGTCCAAACCAAATTATATAGGCCCTCCAGATACACCCACACGTGTCTGAGTCTGAGGGTAGACATGGAATAAACTCAGGTAGGACCCTAGTTGCATATCAAAGATTAGTATATACAGTATTAACAGCTATACTGACAGTAAGTTGTTACTCCTGTCTCTTCCCATTCCATCCAACTTCCTAAGTTTTTTCCTTCTCTCTGTTAAATATCAATACTTTTTGTACTGCCCATAAAAAGCCTTATTCAATCCCACTGGCTATCTATTTTTGATAATAACAAAACTGGTATTTATTTAGCACCTACCATGGTAGATACTGTACTGTTTTGGTTTATAAGAATGCTTCATCTATAACAACCCAGCTGCAAAAGTATTACTACTCCCATTTTAAGATGAGGAGCCTGAGGTTTAGAATGACTAAGTGACTTCCATGAGGTCACACACTTGGCACAAATAGGATTGAAGTCTAGGCATTCTGAGACCAGAGTTTGCACCCTGTCACTATGTTGAACTGACAATCAGTTTATAGGTTTGTTCTCAGGACATGAAGTAAGTTGATGCAGTCCTCCAGCCCTCCATGTTTATTCTATTCCACAAATATTTGTTGAATGTCCAGTATGTGCCAAATACGTTGCTGGATGGTGGGTAGATACGACTGTAAATAAGCCAGACACAGACCCTGCCTTCCTGGAGCTTATAGTCTAGTGGAGCACACATATCAGACAGACTGTAATTATCAGTCTGGTATGGGAAGAGCTGCCACAGGGAAGCTGCTAAGCGAGCAGGGAGCAATGTCACCCAGCCTGCCTTAGGGTATCAGGGGAAATTCCACGGTAAAGTGAAGCCTGTACCATGACTCGGTAGGACTCAGCCAGGCAGCAGGTGCATACACAGGGAAGGTGGAAATATTTCAGGGAGAGGGAATAATGTGAGGGAAAGCCAGGAAAGAGCATGGTGGGTTCAGAGAATGAAAAGAGTTTTGAGTCATGTAGTAGGAAGAGGCCACAAAGAGAGGCTGGGCAGGTAGTTAGGAGCCAAGGTACAGAATTCAATCTGCATTTTAAGAGTAATAGTGGGAATTAAACATTCAGGCAAGTGTCGTGATCGGAACTGTTCTTTAGGAAAACCACTTTGGTTGTTTGGAAAACAAATTAGAGGAGGGCATGACTGGGGGCTGGGAGACTGGATAGAAGGCGATGCAATAACATGGGTGAAAGGTAGAGTCGTCTCAGCTAGGGGTAGGAATGAGGGGAAGGAGAGAGAGACAGAAATGGAGGAAGGTGAGACCTCCTAAGAAAATGGAATTGACCTGACTTGGCGAGGTTTGAAGAAGCAGCGACATTGAGAATACCTCTGGGCTGTGTCTAGGCCAACTGGGCAGGCAATGATCATGCTCACTGAAGTGAAGAATACAGAAGAAGAAGCGGGGTTGAGGGGAAGGAAGATGGAGTCGTCCTTTTACCATGTCAGTTGTTTCTGAACCTGTGTCTCATGGAGCTCTCTTGATTTGATTTTTTCTTTTGCTCTTTTTCCCTGTGATGGAAACTATACTGCTACACTTACTTGGTTAAATACATTGTCTAACATTCTTAGAAAACAAAAATTTGGAATAGCTGCTGCCATCCAGCATATTAAAAAGCCACTACAGTGAACAGGGTATTGGTAGCTCCTCCAGGCCAGAAGCCTAACATTCCCCAATTACACAGATTTTCTATTTGACAGACTTGAAAAAAAAAAAAAAACGAAAAAACAATAACAACTTGATGGTGCTTAAAGATTTAAGTGAATATTGGGAGTAAACACGTAGGAGTTCCAACAGTGGTGCAATAAGGAAAATTTACACTCGGTACTCACCCTATTTCCACCACTGATCTGCAGCCTTTACATCCTCCTCAATATTCTCGGTTCTTAGGGAAACATAAGCATCTGGCTAGAGCAAATATAGCCAGTGGTCTCTAGAACGGTCTTTGGAAAATGAAAATGAGTAAAGAAAATGAATAAGAAAAATGAATAAGAAAGTGAATGAGAAAAGGAAATGAATAACAGGTATAGGATACCAAATCTATGACAAAGTTACTGACCAATGATGTTTTCTAAGGTCTGGGATTGTTGACAAATATTTACTTTCTTGATTTCCCTGAAACTTCAGCATCCTCTTCAACACAACGTTCCAAGAGGTGACTGGCAATTGATAGAAATTGGCCGATGCAGTGTATTGAGCTGATGGTGCCAATTGGGTCCTTCTCCCTGTATACATGCCTTTTGCCAAGTAATTTTGCATTTCCTCCAACTTCCCCTTTTCTTGACTTTAGGACGGGCCATGCAACTTGCTTTGGCCAGTGAGATGTTATTAGCCTGATGCAAACAGAGGTTTGAAATGTGCTTTTGTGGTTATACTTCTGCCTCATTTCATTGGCCAAAGCAAGTCACAAGGGACAAGTGGGAAGAGTCTAGAAAGTCACATAGAAAAGAGTATGGATATAGGGAGAGGTAAAGAACTGGGTCAGTAATAAAAATCTGCCACAAACTTAATCACTGCTTTGTTTTGTTGCTAAGAATTAAGTAGTGGACTAAGATAAAGTATAACAGGATATGTGTGTGTGTTTGCGATGGGAGCAGGTTGGTTTAAATAAGGTGGTCAGAGAGGGCTTCTCTGAGGGGTAATATCTAAACACTGGAAAGGAACCACACTTGCTAAAGGCTACAGTGGGGGTGTTTCAGGCACAGGGGCCTATGCCAGCACACACAGAATCTCTGTATGAATTGCAAAAAGATTCCCTCTCTGAAGAGTTAAATTTCAAGAGATGCCCTTCCACGGGGCTACCTGATTTGACAAACAAAGCTAGGGCTATATTTCCATCCCCAATGGTCAGCCATTCCAGATGGATAAGGGCACGGTCAGGGAAGTCTCATGTTGCATTATGAGAAGTATCACACAGCCACCATAGCTTGCAAGCATAACTAGCATGATTACTTATTTCACAGTCATCCATTATATCATAAATATTAATCCCAAGGGCATTATAAATATCTGGGTTTGCTAGACTAGTATGTGTCACTGCCTGTAGAGGAGGTATTTACATTTAAAATGTTAAGAATCACTGCCCAATAATCAATCAGCAATAAAGTCAAAGAGGCTTAAAAGTAAAGACGTACATTCATGAGAAAATACAATCTTTTTTTAAGGTTTACATGGGTTGTTTTAAAACTCCATGTATAAGGTGAGGTGAGTCATGTCTCAAGTCAAGGCAAAACCAAATTATTTTTGGGAATCTAGCACTTGAGAAAGCAAAACAAAATAAGGAAATGAACTTCCTAATAGGATTTTTGAGATCACGAAAGCCATCTCTTCATCTTGTAGTTGGAAAATGGGATAAAAGTAGATTAGTGAGGTTGGATCATAGCTCATCCCATTCGTGAATTGTCCACCAAAGAATCGTCATTGTCCCTAAGCACTGACTGGAACCTGCTGGTTCTCTCTTTTATTTTAGAAATGTTTGTATCATACTAGAAGTAGAAGAGAGGGGTTAAAAGGAAGGCTAAAATTCTATGATCCCGGCTGGAAGAGCCCCAAATCTTGGTTCATGGATTCATGGGGGATTCTGAGATTGTGTTGATGATTCCTGTTTCATGGACGAGACCGAGGGGAGGAAAACCAAGAGAACAAACATTAGGAGAGATGAGGGAGTTGAAGTTGAGCATTCTGCAGTGACTAAGCAAGCAGCTGGTGTGTGGCTGGACAGCTTGAATTCTCTGCGGGTGGATTGGATATTTGGATGGAAGGGCAGGAGTTGCTTGGCTTGGGCTTTCATTGTGAGCAGCAGGTGTTATAATGGGCAGCCTGGATAATTTTTTTTTTTGAGAGGCTGGAAAGGGAACCAGACTTTTGCCATTGCTACTTTTGTAGCAAAACATTTTTGCTATTGTTTCTAGTACATCCATTCTGAATCTCATCTGATGGGGCTGGACAGAATTAAACCATTTAACAAAATTGGGCAGAATTGGGTATTTTAGGAGGGTCACGTTTGCATATTTGAACACTTGGATTTGATTTCATCTATGGCTGGAGGCTTTAAAATGAGCAGCATTCTTTTCAAAGTGCTATCGTGTAAAAATGTCTTTATGGTTTTGTTTTAAGACAGGGAGAGCCTATGTTTACCTGTATTGTTACCTCTGCCTTTGGAGTAGAATCCATTGCCGTTGTGGAAAGTGATTTTACTACCGAAGGCAGCTATTACTTTAGTATATTTTACCTGTTTTCCTTTTTTAAAGGCTCCCTGTGATTCATAGTTACTGACACTAGCTCCAAATTGTACAAAACAAAAAATTTGACAGTTTCCAAGTGAAATGCAAAAAAGAAAAGGTGGAAGATTCTCCTGCCACTCCACCCACCCTCTGGAGGCTGGTTGTTTGCATGGTGACCTCCACTGGGAAACACATTAAGTACTTCAAAGTCCAGCTGGCTTTCTGTGGGATGGGCAAGAAGATTCTCACTCTTGCTCTCTGTAAATGTCCATTTTATGCACTGACATTTCCTTCCAGAATCAGGTGGGAAGGGCTTTCCTAGTCTGCCTGCTCCCTTTGAACAGAATGCCTTCTGCAATTGTCTGTGTTGCTGCCCATTCACAGCCCGAGCCAGGCAAATCAGCAGAGCGTTGCTTGAGCATCAGGACAGAATGTCTTCCTGGTTGGGTAATGGTGACAATCTGGGAACAGGCAGTGACTTATGTTGATCAGGAGCTCTCCTGCCCAAACTGATGGCTGGGAAGCAGGCCCCCTGGCCCACAGAGAGGACAGTGTGTTCCCTCTCTGGCTGGCTGCAGGTGGGAAGCACTGCTAATCTGAGCAGTGTGAGCCTGTTAATCTTGGAATTATCTAAGAAAAGGCAATTGCCTGGCACTTCCTCAGCACATGAAGCAGGAACTGCTATCACAACTGCCATCAACAAGGTCTAATCAGACAGAGGTTTCAGAACAGCTGAATAACATATACTAAGATATTTGCGGGTTCCAGAGATTTCCATCATCTGAACTCCATATCAAAGTGGAAATACACAGAAATGCATAAAGGCTATTGGGCTGATTAAAACTCTACACAAGTTATTCTCAGATTTTAGTTGAAGATATTGTTAAAACACACATTCCTGGGCTCTTCTATAGAATTCTGAATTAGTAGGTCTGGACTGGAGCGTGAGCCTTTGAATTTCTAACAAACTCCCAGGGAAGGCTGATGCTGCAAGTCTAGGAATGCAGCTCAAGCTGCACTGCTCTGTACACTGCAGGCTGCAGAGTTAGTTTTCTGGGAAGTCTTTGTTGTGCCCCTAAATGTCCTGGAACCCCTGGAATTTCTGACCACTGAGCTTTCAGCTTTGTGAAATGATTTCAGCTCTGACCCAATGATTATTAGATTCAAAGCCAAGGAATTTGGATAAAAATGCATCTATTTGTCACCTGCTATTGTTCTTTAATGACAATATTTGTCCAGCCTAGCAAGAGCTACCACTACTGGGGGTGAAGAAAGGGACAGAGAGAGAGAGAGAGAGAGAAGACAAAAGCATGTAGCTATATATATATTTGTGTGTGTGTGTGTATATATATAAATTTTATATGAACAAAATGAAATTTTAAAAAGTTCTTCCTGAGCTTCCAGAGAAAAATGTTGGGTTAAACAAAAGTGATGAGAGACTTCCACCCAGGCCCCTGAGGAGCTAAACAGAGCCCACTTCTCATTTACACACCTCACAAATGTTGATGATTTTGAGATGATCCCTTGATATTGAAAACAGAGGTGTGCGTTGATTCCTGCTGTGACCAGGCTGCTGGAACATTTGACTGACTCAATAATAATTATCCCCATAGTGTTCTCAGGTAACTATTGTGGAATTGCTGGTTCTACACTCAGTTCTCCCTCCCCAATTAGTTTTACTTTCAACACTACTTAAACTGATTCTTAAAGAAATATATTTGTAACTAAAATCAAATATTAATGACCAATGTTATATATGTAACTAGAATCCAAATAAATAATTATATTTGTAGTCAAATTGGGTTTCCAAAAATATACAATAAAATTATTAGATGAATAAATAAGTTTGATTGTGCTTTCAAGCTAAGCCGAGAAAAAAAGAGACTGTTATCTTTCCCGAATATGCACCATTTAATATATTTCTTTGTCTACCTAAATTGTGAATGTGTATATGTATGTTTTCAAATCTCACAACAAATCAAGAGAAGCTTGATCAATTATTATTTTATTTGTCAGAATAGATCTGGTAATTTTGCAGTAACAAATAACCCCCAAAATCTCTGCGGGTAATACTATGTGCCCAGCACTGGTCAGCTCTGCTTGTTATAGTCACTCGGGGACCATGTTGATGCACAGTCTACTTAGATGTGTGCTGTCTGACGTCTGACCTGATTGGAATGGCAGGAGAATGGCAATGTGAAGGGACTCACACTAGCAATGAAATGATCTGGCCCAAATGTGACACATGTCACTCTGACCACAATCAACAAGAACTTTGACCAGAAAAGTAGTCATGACCTTGTCTATCGTCAAAGAGATAATGGAGCACAACCTCCCATGAGGGGAACTGAGTATTGGTGAACAGTAGGAAGGTCTGCTCAGATGGAATCTGCACAACAGTTTGAATATGGAAGAAAAGAAGACAGGAATTCTTTATTAGTCTGCAAACTACAAATGCATGTCAGTTTGCGGCATCAATCCAGGCCTTCTTAGAGAAGGTCAGATCTCTTTTTGGAAAATGGTGTAATTAACATTGGTATCAATCACTTTAAGATAAAAGATTTAGACCACCAGGTTAAATCTCCTGTGCCATTAGTCTCTAAGATGTAGTGGGAAGTGCACTGCAGGGGAATGAGACCATGAGTCTAGCCTCATATCCACCACTCTGTAACTTCAGACAAATTGCCTCACCACCTCTGTCTAGGAAGCGGTTAGACAAAATTATCTCTTAGCTTCCTTTCAGTTCCAAGATTCTGTGATTCTATGAATTATAATATTCACTTGGATTTATATAATATTGACCAGAATATGGTGTGCTGGAAAAAGAGATACTAGGAAGAATTAATGATAATAGTGCTAGCCTTGTAATGGAGCATACATAAGTTATATAATGAGTTCATTTCAATATCACACATATCTCTCTCTGGTGCCAGAGTTGAGTTATCACCCCCAAACCATCTAAAATGCCAAGATTACGGTCTGGATGGAAGTCCCTTATGTGGTTCCTTATGTGAGAGAGCAGAGCAGTAATGATTAACTGTAAAGGACAGGGACCCTGGCTTTTCACCTGCCTGGTCTCTGTAGCTTTCAGAGTCCTGTCTATTTGGATCGATGGTTTGCTAATTACAAACTGTCTTTGGAAGGCTCCAGCCTTCTCTCTGGTGATTCATGTTTTTGCATTGATTTTCACATAACCTAAGATGCAGTTGCACCATTTAAGCACTTGGAAATTGGTCATCAATGAACTATTTTGGACTTAATAGATTTGATAACACTTGAAGTCTCTTTGCATTTTGATTTTTGGATTATACTACCCAATATAGTGGGAGTTGATGCATATGTCCTATTTATCTGCTTTTGAAGAGAACTCTAGTAAGGGTAGGCTCTGATTTATGGGAGGGCCTCTATAGACAGCCTGAGATAGAATGAAGTCTAAAAATTAGTTCAGTTTTGCCCTGGGCTACTTAATTCAGTGAACATTTATCTTAGTTAGACCTGAACTTTTTCCTGCTACTGAGGTGATCTTCATTTTAAACAAGGAGTTCTTTTCCTCTGCACTGTGATTGGACCTCAATCACCAAACTACAGGCTTAGAACCAAATTGAGTCCTTTGGATCATAAATACTAATTCAAGTAAAATTGCAGTCATTAGTTGTCTACCAGATACCTGGAATGAATGATCTAAAACAAACAATGGTTTATATATATATATATATTTTTTTTTTTTTTTGAGTACTGGAAAGCCATATGTACATGATGAATGTGGAGCTTGATCTAGCTGATGTGAGGGTCCCAGTTCAGCACTCCAACCCCACAGCCTTCTTCTGATCTTCCCAGGTTGTCCGTAAGTCGACTCAGGGGCATGCTAAGGCACCAAAGAACACACTTGGGAAACCTCCAGAAACAATAGCCTTGCAGCTTTTGAACTGCACTTCAGCATCTTGGTCAAGAGCATGGACTTTGGAGGCCCTATCTTGAAACCTAGATCCACTTCAAATGCTCCTATTTATTATTTGTGGTATATCTAACCTCTTTAATCCTGACTCCTTATATGCAAAATTAAAATAATTAAACCTATCTTAAAGAACTCCCCTGGAGAGAAAATGAGAGTAAGGAAATTAGTAAAGTGTCTTGGCATGCAGTAAGCACAAGTAAATGTTAGCTCTTCCTCCTCCTTTTCTCTTCCTTCTTTTCTTAATTAGCAACATGCCTTACTTAGGGCTGCAAAGTTTGATAAACTAATAGGAAAATTGATTCTGGTTTTGATCAGTCATTGATGTGGTGATATCTGGTTTTATATCCTAAATTTAAGAAATAATTCACATGCAAAGGAAGAGAATCAACACGAAGAACCAAATATAACAGACGGAAGGAACATTATTTTATCAGATTTACTCCTTGTATGTAACTTAAGTGTTACCTACCTGGGTATCCCCAAATATTCGAGTATTGTGGGATCATTCTTTTTTGAATGCTTAAATAAAAATAAAAAATGCTTTGAAGTCAACCCATGACTACTGAAGCTTCCCATGGGGATTCTCAGGTTCTAAATGTTTTTCCTAAATAGTTCTTAATTTATTTTCTGCTTTTGCTGAATCCTCGGAATACATCATCTCTTGCTTTCTGTGGTTGTTCTTTTCTCTCTACTTAGATTTAACCTAAACCTCTTGTCATGGCTATATCTACAGCATCACTATGCAAAGTGGATGTGTGAAGGTATGAAAAAGTGCAACACAGCAGTCACCTTAAAACTGTGTCCAATCCATCTCTCTTCTTATATGTCATTGCACAGGCCTTGTAATGGTTACTTTTATGTGTCAACTTGGTTAAGGATGTAGTACCCAGTTTTTCATTCAAATACTAGGTTTTATGGTGAAGGGATTTTTTTTTTTTTTGTCTTTTGTCTTTTTTCCGTGTCTGGCAACGGATCGCAACCCTCAGTGTTGCCCCCGTACCGGACCGGGGACCGGCAACGGGATTGCAACCCTCGGTGTTGCTCCCGCGCCTCGCTCAGCCAGTGAGCGGGAACCGGTCTGTATGTGGGATCCGAACCCTCGGGCGGGAGCGCCGCCGTGGGCGCACTATCCAGTGCGCCACCGGGCCCGGCCCTGGTGAAGGGATTTTGTAGATGTGGTTAACATCTATAATCAGTTGACTTCAAGTAAAGGAGATTTTTCTCCATAATGTGGGTGGGCCTTATCCATTCTATTGAGAGGTCTTAAGAGCAGAACTGAGATTTCCCTGAGGAAAAGAAGTTCTGCCTCAAGACTGCAAATTACCTCCTGCCTGAGTTTCAGCCTGCCCACCTGCCCTACTCACTTGTGTAAGTCAGTTCTTTGAAATCTCTCTCTTTCTCTACCCATCTATCTATCCATCTATCTACCCATCTGTCTATTTATCTACCCTGCTGGGTTTGTTTCTCTGGAGAATTGACTATTGGTACAAGTCCTCTCCCCACTTGAAATTTCCCACCTATTGTATTTTTCTCTCATAAAGCAGGTTAAGGGGGAAAAAACACTGATGGCAATAATTTGTTACCTTTATTATTATAAATAATACTGGCTGCCAAATTATCAACACTGATATGTGTCAGACACAGTCATTATTCCCGTACTCTAGTGCCTGCTTCTGTTCAACCACCTCTCTGTGGGCTGGTGGTACATCAAGTCCATGTCAATTTCAACAGCTGGTATAATTCTGAAGGGACTTTTGTCAGAATCCCCACCCAAATAATGCTTCCAAGTGGACTGCTCCAGCACCAGAAACTGTACTCATGGCTTTGGGCAAAAGCTTTTGTTACAGAGATTCCTTTGCTTGTCGGAAATAACCTGGGAGAGGAGGGCAATAATAAATAACTCAGCTGCCAGAGATCCAATACTACATTGGAATTTTCTTGACAGACAGGCAGAAAACAATGGCCTAAATTTTTAATAAGTGCAGTCTTGAGAACTATCCCCAGGGAGCAGACCTGGATATAGTTGCCCGGTGTGTGTGTGGTGGTGGCGATGGTGGGGGGTCACTGGGCACCTGCAGGATGTGGTAGAAGGAAGAGGGAGAGGAGAGGTGGGAGTCTGCCAAGGGGAAGCGTCAACTCCTTCTCACTTGAACCGGTTCCAATCACACCTGCTCCCTTTAGGGGAAGCCTTTCCATGGAACAATGACTGCGACGGCTTGGCAGGAAGACAGAGTTTAGATGCAGGTAGATTATCAAAAAGATATTTTTCTAATAACTGTAGCCTTTCCCGCATTGCAAAATATGTTCTCTGCCTTTATTTCCAGGGTCTCACAGGAAGGAAAAGGGGATTACCCCACAGTCTAGTGCTGGTACGTCTAGTTGTTCTTCTGACCTTATCATGTTCTCTTGCTCTCTCAAGAACCATGTTCCATCTGTCTTTCCTCCTTTTTTTCCTAGTCTCAGGTCCTCCTTCCCTATTGTGCCTAAGTTTCCTCTACCCTGACAAAGAAAACCTTCCCACATCCTGTTGCCTCTTCTTTTTGCTCGTTATACAAAAAGTCTGTATTTTCTTTCTCTATTTCTTCATGTCCTTAACTTGAAACAATGTGCTTTCTGTACATCTCATTGTGTTAGAACTCTCCAAGAACCCTTTAAAAACCCATTAAAGCAGCTGTGAAAAGCAATCGTCTTTTTCCAGTCCTGTCTTCCTGGGCTCTTTTTAGTACTCAGCCCTATTGGCTATAACAGTACATGGAACCATTTCTCACTTTGGCTTTCTCGATATTGCTGATTTTTTTTTTAAATCTCCCCTTTACTGATCGCATTTCCTCTTCCCATTCCCTAAATGTCAATTTACTCAAAGATGCAGATCTTACTTTTCTGTAATTGTATTTGGTCAAGATTTTTCCCTCCCTCTAAACATCTTCTATTACCTCTAGGTGGATTAGGCTCTGACTATTGGTCCAGACCATTCTCCTGAATTCCATTTCCACAAAAATCTCTGGTTACCTTCTGATCATTTACTCTTGGAAGCTTTTAAATCAACTCATCTTTAGAGTATCTGCAAACAAAAGGTTTGCCTGTATTCACAAACTAGTAACTTTCTCCCAAATATGCTTATTTTTCTCCTAGTCACTGGGGTTATAAACTTGGGAGTCCCTCTACTATCCATACCCACAAAATCTTATTGAGTTTTAGTGATGATGTTTGCAGTAGATTCTTTCACTTCATTTCCCAATCAGCATCCTATCTCTAGGATCCTTCTTCCTCCCTCTGATCTGTCCTACAAACTGGTGCCAGAGAAATTATGTTTCAACACTATTTTCTTTTCTTTCTTTCTTTCTTTCTTTTTTTTTTTTTTGCCAGTTGTTCTCTCCTCCATAAACAATGATTCATGAATAAGATCCAATTTCCTTTCCCTGATATTCAGGACCCTCTATTAGCCAATCCTAATCTTACTGTCTAAACCTCCAGTGACCTGCAATCTTTGGGTGATAATCCTCTTGCATTCCAGCCCCCCGTGTGATATTTCTTTACTTCTTTGCAATGCTCTCCTTCTGTTCTTTTCTCCTACTCATCTCTGGTGCCCACCTCAAATTTTGACACCTATTTGTCTGCATCAGTTGCAGTAAGTACCACCTTTTCTGAAATTCTGAAACATTTCTAAGCATGAGTGTATCTGAAAGCATTTATGTCACTGTCTTCCTGCTTTACTGAGTGGACCTTAAACTTTTTTAAAATCAGGGACTAGTTCTCTGACTTTTTTATCCCCGATAGAAAAGAGTATATGTTGCTGTTGATGCTAACGGTTCTCAATAGCTTTGTTTCTTCAATAGAAAGGAAGCTGTCTTGCATACTGGCCAACAGTGCAGGTGTCAGACATGGGTTTGTATTTCAACTCTGCCATGTACTAACTATCTGACCTAGGTCACATTATTTTAACTTGCTAAGCCTTACCTAAAAAATGCCGATAATAACAGCACCTGTCTCAAATGGTTGTAAGAATGAAAGAGATAATATATGTAAAGTGTTCAACATACTTCCTGGCACGTATAAAAGAGACAATAAATGTTAGCTGTTACTTGGTGGGTACTCGGTACATGTGTGATGAAGGACTGAATTAGTATTGTACTGCTGAATTAGAAAATTATACACTTTATAATTTTAACATATTCTTCAAGTCCTTTTTCTATATTACTTTATCAAAACTTGAAAGACTAAAATGAATTAAATGTGTATTACTGAATTACTTTTTACCAGGCTTGGGCTGGGAAAAGTCAGTAATATTTATTAAGTGACTGTTGAGTATACAATGCTGTAGAAAGCTTATAGTGCTTTTGGGTATAGATTAGACTAACTTCATATTTCAATAGAAAGGGCAGATTATAAAAATTTCAGTCCCGACTCCATTAATAATTAGTTCTCTGATTTAGGGTGGATTGCTTTACCTCTGTAAGTTTTAGTTTTTTTAGGCTTTTTGAAATGTAGCAAGAATTAAGTAGAAGAATATATTTAAAATACTTAAATTTTACATTCTGTAAACAAAAGTGGTACATGATTAATGCCCTTACTTGAATATTATACCTTTAAAAGGATTGCTATATAATTTTTAATAGGTTTTAAACTGTTTTTACTGATTTCATCATTTGAAAATGTTTTTCTTCTATTATCTGAAACTCTTGGTCTTTGTTGACTTGGAGCCTTTTTGTCTGGCTAGTGGAACACAGATGTATTGATTACTTGCTATGTGCCAGGAACCATGCTAGGCATACACAAATATACACATAGATAATGTAATAGTGTTTAATAGAGTAAAGTGAAGTGCTAAGTGAACACAGAAAAAGGAGTAATTTACTCTTCCCTTAGAAGGTGTTGGTGAAACAATGAATGAAGATTGAACATTTTTCCTGGGCCTTGGAGCTAAGGTAGGAGTTTGCCAGATACACACAGACACACACATGGCAGGGTATTCCTGGGAATAGTAATAGCATAAGCAAAGGCAGGGAGGCTTGAAAGTGCCATTGAATTTATGAAATCATTGATACTCTGTTACAATTACAGCATTGATGTGTGTATGTGGGGTGGGGGTCAGGGGTGGTGGTGGGTGTGCAAATAGCTCACACCAGCTTACTCATGAGAAACAATTATGCACGTCTCTTCCTGTCCTTGCATTTACTGGTATCTCGTGGGTAGCTTGAAATTGGCCATCATGGGAATATTTAAACTTGGGAAGTGGGCAAACACAACAAATCAAGGTTTTATTATTGTTGGTGTTTTTGTTTTTTTCTCTTTCAGAGACCTGCTTGTTAGAACTTCATCAGCACATCTCTTGTAAGTTGTGGCAGTTTTGACTAGGTTAGTCCAAAAAGTTGGATAAGGTGAGATTGTGAATGACTTAGTAAGATAACCTCAGGAGTTTGAATTTTAAATAAGCTCCATTTATGATTTATCCTGATATGTGACATTTTGTGGGCAAAATCTCCGAAGAAAAATGAAGCTTTGCAAAGGGGTAACACAAATATATCTAAACAGAAACCTGATTTAGAGGGCAAATGATTATAAACTGTGTGAGTAGATCAGCATTGGCAATGCTCAAAGAAAGAAGTAAAAACATATGGAAAATACTTGGTGGTCTTGTCAGCCAGAGTAAAATGTTCTCTGCAGTCGTAAGAATTCTAAGAGTCATTTGCAGTACGTACACATTTGTTGGTAATGCTAACATTTCCTCTTGACACTTCATCTTTCAGGCAATAACAGGTAAACATTGAGCCTATACAATTATTTTTTTAAAAACCCTTTCTCTTTGTGTTCCTTTTAGAAAAAAAAAAAAAAAAGACCAGTAATGTGTAATAAGGAAGTATACTAAAAGGTAGAAGTGGAAAATTAGCTAATGTTTTTTAAATAGATGATCAGTCACAGTTACATGGAGTTTGGTTATTCTCGAAATGAAATAGTCAATGAGAGCAAGCTAATTACTGAACAAATCTTGAACGTTGATGTTTCTTAACTATATGATACAATCTGAAAGGAGAAATCAAAGAAGAAAGGAGGAAAATTTTTAAAGTCCTACAAAAAAAAAGGACTCAAGTTTGTACATGTCTACATTGATTTTTGTTAATAGATGATATCTTCCAAAGCCTTGGTTAGAGTAAACAGTTTGGCAGTGAGGATAACTGCACTTACTGAGTGCATATTGTATGCTTGGAATTGTTGTAGGCTTTACATGTCTGCTCTTGCTTG
>NW_007729039.1:261723-262125 GCF_000696425.1 Galeopterus variegatus
ACTAGCAGGGTCACCCTGAATGGTAAAGTCCCCAATATAGTAAAGCCTTTATTATTTCCCATAAATCTGGACTCCCTAAAAAAAAAAAGATAGAATTTGATCCTCTGAATTTAGTATGCTGATGTCTGAGAATATGTTATAACCTCCCTGAGTATGATAGTCATTTGAGACAGTTGCTGCTTTTCAGCTAAAATCAAAATAACATAAATTTGTTTACATTGGTAATTTTGTTTGTGTGTGTAAGTGTGTGTGTTAAAATACTTGTGTATTTTATTTTATTTTACAAGTGACCATTTCTCTCTCTTTTTTTTTTTCTTCCAAATTTTCTTTTATTTTGTCAGTATACAGTGTGGTTGATTATTGTGGCCCATTACCGAAACCTCCCTCCCCCCTCGCTCTCCC
>NW_007729040.1:0-9836 GCF_000696425.1 Galeopterus variegatus
CAACCCAACACTCTAGTTGCCAGTCCCAAGTAATCAAGCCCAGAATCTAAAAAGGTGTTAAAAAACAAGAAAATATATTCATAGAGATGTGTTACTACTATTAAAATGCATGGATTTTGACCCCAAATCTTTAGAAAATGTAGTACAAATAGGTCAGAGCTCATTAAAGTTGAAGTTAACTGAAATCATTTCTCACCCCAAATGATGATTTTAAAAAGGCCCCTTGTTCATTGCCAGTGTGACTTCTTAGGAAAAAGACACACTGTTGATTGAGTCCATTTTTTCCCTGACTTTGCACTACATTGATTTTAAAATTATACTTTGGTGCTCAGTGCATTTTTGGGAAGAAGAAATACTGATGGGAAATAGGAGGATGGAAAGAACAGAGTGCGCTAAAACAGACCAGGAGGAGCTAAAGGTTGAAGAGGTCTTTTTGGAGATGCGTTAAAACTCTCATTTCAATCAGCTCTGTCTTTCATCAGGGTGGGCAAAGACGTTATGAATTCGACCTCAAAAGCACAGTCAACAAAAGCAAAAATAGACAAATGGGAATATATCAAACTAAAAAGCTTCTGCACAGCAAAAGAAACAATCAACAGAGTGAAGGGACAACATGCAGAATGGGAGAAAATATTTGCAAACTATGGATCCAACAAGGGATTAACATCCAGAATATACAAGGAACTCAACTCAATAGCAAGAAAACAAATAATCCAATCAAAAAATGGGCAAATCAGCTGAATAGACATTTTTCAAAAGAAGACATACAAATGGCTGACAGGTATATAAAAAACGCTCAATGTAACCAATCATCTGGGAAACACAAATCAAAACTGCAATGAGATAATATCTCACTCCAGTTAGAATGGCTATTATCAACAAGAAAATAAGAAATGCTGGTGAGGATGTAGACAAAGAAGTACTCTTAAACACTGCTGGTGGGAATGTAAGTTCTTATAAACATTATGGAAAACAGTCCAGAGTTTCCTCAAAAAACTGCAAATAGAACTACCATGTGATCCAGCAATCCCACTATTGGGTAAATATACAAAGGAAAGGAAATCAGTATATAGAAGAGATATTTGTACTGCCATGCTTATTGCAACACTACACTGCAAATAGAACTACCATGTGATCCAGCAATCCCACTATTGGGTAAATATAAAAAGGAAAGGAAATCAGTATATAGAAGAGATATTTGTACTGCCATGCTTATTGCAACACTACTATTCACGATTGCCAAGATACTGAGTCAACTCAAGTGCTCATCAACAGATGAATGGATAAAGAAAATGTGGTATATATACACAATGGAATACTATCCAAGCATAAAAAAGAGTAAAATCCTGTCATTCACAACAACATGGATGAGCTGGGAGGACATTATGTTAAGAGAAGCAAGCCAGGAACACAAAGAAAAATACCACATGTTCTCATGCATACGTGGAAGCTAAAAAAGTTGATCACATAGGAGTAGAGAGTAGAATGGTGGTTACCAGAGGCTGGAAATGAGATGGGAGAGGGAATAGTGAGAGGTTAGTTAAGGGATACAAAAGTACAGCTAGATGGGAGGAATAATATCTTGTGTTCTATAGCAAGGATCCTATAGTAGGACAGCTATAATTAACAACAATTTATTGCACAATTTCGACTAGCTAGAAGAGAGGATTTTGAATGTTTCCAACACAAGAAATGAGAAATGTCTGAGATAATGGGGGGAAAAAAAATCAGCGATTGCCAGGATTTAAGGGGATAAAGGAGGGAGGAAGGAAGGAAGGGAAGGAGGAGTGAATAGGTGGAGCACAGGATTTTTAGGGCATCAAAACTATTCTGTAGAGTACTGTAATGGTGATAATATGACATTATGCAGTAGGCAAAACCCATAGAGCTGTACAATGTAAAGAGATAACCCTACTATGAAATTAAGTTAACAATAATATATCAATATTGATTCATAATTGTAACAAATGTACCACACTTAAGTAACATGTCCATAATAGGAGAAACTGTATATGTGGGTGGGGGAGGGTCTGGTCAAGATCTGTACTTCCTGCGTAATTTCTCTATAGAACTAAAACTGCTATAAAAATTTTTAAAAAATTTTAAGAAAAGATTCAAGAAACAAAACTAGTCCTGCAAAGTCTCCTTAGTGAGGACAGGATGTTGGGTAATGTTGTATTTGTTTCATCCAGGCTGAGGTGGAACTTGTAGCTGTCTCTGCTCATGGCTGGTGATCCGGTGCTAGATGCCAGTCACAGTGTCTCTCTGCTGTTGTTAGTGCTGAACAAACAACAGCAAATTATTAACCATCGGCAATCTTTTTTTGTCTTATGCTCAGTCCAGACCACTACCGTCCCTTGTGGCCTTTGTCATGTTACAGTTAAACAACTGCTTAGTTTACATAAGCTTTCATTTTGTCTCCCTGATGGAGACTTATAACAGCCTTATTCTGAAATGTGAAAAACAGATATTCCATATCATTTTTAAAAATTGTTGCAAAATATGACACAAATGCAGAAAAGTGCACAAAATGGTTAATAATTAAGCAAATAATTATATAAACACTACTCAAGTCAAGATATAGAACACTGCCAGCACTCCAGAACCCACTGTCTGCCCCTTCTCATCGCAAATCTTATATCATCCTATCCTAATTTTTCTTTAACCATTTCCTTGCATTTATCTATAATTTTATTACCAAAATGTACATTCCTAAATCCTATAACATGCATTTGTATGCATGTCAGGCTTCTTTAAAAAGTTTTTAAAAAATCAGCTTTGTCCTTTTTTTAATAGCCCAAATGAAATGAGTTCTGTACAGGAAATGGAATGTTCTCTGGTTGAAAGGAGACATAGAAAGGCAAATACTTTCCTAAAACATTTCTGTTTGGTCTTTCTTCAACTTTTTGTTGTTTCTACACACATTTTTCTGATCTTTTCTCCCCTTCAAAGCCTCTGAACTATGTTTTATACTTTTGGTCTTTCTGGCATCTAGAAGAGTTGTCTCTATACAGCAGGGACTCAAAAATGTTATTGTCGAAGGTGCTGGTCTTGTCTAGTGTGCAGTACTTTTGGTCTTTCTGGCATCTAGAAGAGTTCCCTCTATACAGCAGGGACTCAAAAATGTTATTGTCGAAGGTGCTGGTCTTGTCTAGTGTGCAGTGAGTTTTATCCCCATTTCATACTTAAAAATCTTGACTTTCCCAGAATTGCTGCTTTGTCTTGCTCATTACTCTTCACAAAATGAATTTACATTTCTACTAATGAGGACCCATCTCTGTTTTTGGACCATGGTTTTGTTTTTATTAAAATCAACTAAAGAGAAGTATAGATATTGTTCTGTAGTTGTTAGACTCACATGCTGTGACTGATAATAAAAGACAGCAGAACAGTCAGACAGGTAGCTCATAGAAAGGACAGTTATTTGGGTTTTAGAAGAAAATGCTAAACTTCTAATTATACTTGTTTACATGTTGTTCCAACTGGCTATGTCTTTGTTGTGCACTTACTTCACAATTTGGCTGATCAAAAATGCCCAAGTAAATATTGGTGGCATCTGGTGATTGTAATGAAAAGGAAACTACATCCGTTCTCTTCCCAACTCCAAATCTATACCACATGTTAAGGAGTTAAAATTTGACTACACATAAGTGTTTATTAGCAAGTAGAAATAAAAAGGAGGGGCTGCTAATTGAGCTGAAAAAGGAAATAAAGTTTATTAATGACACATAAAGCTTCTTTTATCAGCAATCTTTGGACAAAATAAGTATTTTGTGGCAAAAAAATGGCCATATTTCTTTATTCTTAACTCTCGTTTTTTTATTGATTCTTTTCTTTCTTGTTTTTATAGTGTCTGCACTCTTTTAGCATTAACAATTGCATTTCGATTTTGGAAATACAGTACAGAAGGTCCCATACAACGTGTATGAAGTACCATACAATGACAAATTTCTCCTTTAAAAACTGCTATGTCCAGGGCCAGCCCGGTGGCGCACTGGATAGTGCACCACTTGGGAAGCGCGGCGGCGCTCCCGCCCGAGGGTTCGGATCCCACATACAGACCGGTTCCCGCTCACTGGCTGAGCGAGGCGCGGGAGCAACACCGAGGGTTGCGATCCCGTTGCCGGTCCCCGGTCCGGTACGGGGGCAACAGTGAGGGTTGCGATCCGTTGCCGGACACGGAAAAAGACAAAAGACAAAACAAAAAACAAAAAAAACTGCTATGTCCATTTAAACCTCACCTGAATATGCCTGTCAATGTTTTGGTCTATTTCTCTTGTTTTTACACCTGAAATGTCCTTCATCCTATAGGCTACCAAATCTTGTTGTTCTCTCCTTCAAAACCTGGTTTTCAAGTCATATTTCTCACAAAACTTTTCCAAGCTAATTCTTTTCAACTTTTAAAATTTTCTACTCTTGGCTTCTAAATTCTTATTTCTTCTCTGTGTGTGCACACACTTGTGTTTCTCTCTGTGTGTAAATTAATTATTAACTCTTCAAGGAAGAGAGCATTCTTTCAATGTTTAATTTTTTCATAGAAACTTCACTTGCAAAACCTTCTTGAATGGCATTATGTAAAATGTTTGATTTCTTTAGCTTATTTAACATAGTGTCTGATATTCATCTTTATTTTTATAGAAAGCCCACTGTTTTCTTACCATTAATAATTGATATTATAATATCTCCTAGATTTTTTTTTTTGTCAGAAAAATAAAGTATCTACATCAGTACAGTACTATCATCTTGAAAGTAGTAAAACTAGGAAAGGTTAAGTAATTTGTCCCAAGTTACATAGTAAGTGGTGGATTTTAATTTAGATATGCTTTATTGCCAAGAATGTAGTCTTAGTGAGTGTGAGGTACTATATTTCCACAGAAACAGATGTTGTAATTTCAGGGAAAAATATCTTATTGTGGCTAAATCAAAGGCAAAGGAAATAAATTTTACAAAATACAAAATTACATAACATGGAGGCACAGAGATAAGGCAGGTTTAGATTTTAATGAAACCAAACATCAGAAGTCAGGAATCAGGTACTACTGAAGTACTTTGTAACCCTGCAGGAGTTCTTGACTTTCTGTTGCAGTTTCTTCATCTTTACAATAAAGCAGATGAATAGATGAACTTGAGAGTTATCTGCAACTAAGAAAGTCTAAACTACATAAAGATCAAGTTCAGATGTATGTGAAACCTTTTCAATTTTAAAATTTGTTTCTATATCTCCTTTAAATCTAGATCTTTCCAAACTCACATTCAATTTTCAAGAAAATGCAGACTAAAAAAGGGAAAAAATGTAATAAATATTAAATTGAGTAATTATTCAGTATCAACAAATTTATAATCCAAATCACCTCAGAAATTTGTAATATGTTTGACATGTCAGGCATTGGTATTCTTTTCATGCCCACATTTATGATTTTTATCACTTAGTTTCATGTGTCTCTAGATCAATAAAACGATTTTGCTTATTTGAATTTAATAGCTTAGGAACAAAAAAAATGTAAGTTAAATATCTGAGTAAATATTTATCTTTTGGCAATGGTGATATTTGAAAATAAATTAATAAGCGTTGGGACTTCTGTGACTTGAGAATATACCCAGGATATATTTTTTCCCCAGGATGTTTAATTTCATTTAACTCTGATATGTAAAAATGGATTTTATTACAAATCATGTTATATTGGAATAGTAAAATCAACTCAGTATCTCTTTTCTTTCGAATAATACTATACCTCTAGAAAAAGCATAGGACTTAAGAAGAACATGCATTTGTGGTATAATTTTTACAGCACAACAACCATAACAAAAGTTTAATTCTATCTATTTTTAATTATTATGCCAACAGTCAGTGTGAACTAATTTCATAAATTTAATAAAACCAAATTATACTTAAATATATGAAAGAATCAGAAATAGGATGCATTTTATAGTACTTTTGTAAAGTACTATATAAATTCTTAAATCTATCTCTGACATTAATGATTAAAGAGCTGTCTGAGAAAACATGAGTATACTAGTTGGAATTAGTAAATATCGCTGGATTTTTTTATTGACCAGTGTACAGTTTTTTTAGCTTGTTTCAGGGATCATATATAAAATTACTAGATAAATGTTATTGGTGAGTGTAGAGTTTTTTTTAACTTGTTTCAGGGATCATATATAAAATTACTAGATAAATGTTATTGGTGAGTGTAGAGTTTTTTTTAACTTGTTTCAGGGATCATATATAAAATTACTAGATAAATGTTATTGGCAAGTGTACAGTTTTTTAGCTTGTTTCGGGGATCATATATAAAATTATTAGATAAATGTTATCTAGGTGATAGTTCCCCACAAGACCAGAATGGTCTACTTGTTTGCTTATTTATTATATGCATTTTTCTCTTTATGCTTCAGATTGAGTGTACAGTTTTTTAGCTTGTTTCAGGGATCATATATAAAATTATTAGATAAATGTTATCTAGGTGATATTTCCCCACAAAACCAGAATGGTCTACTTGTTTGCTTATTTATTATATGCATTTTTCTCTTTATGCTTCAGATTGGATAATATCTCTTCACTTGTCTTCAAGTTCATAGATTCTTTCATCTGTTGTATTCATCCAGTTTGCTCACAAGCCTGTAGATGGAATTTTTCACTTTTTATATCATGTTTGTTTGTTTCCTAGCATTCCCATTTCACTCTTGTTTCCAGTTTCCTTTTCTGTGGTAAAATATCCCTTCTTTTCATAGTTATTTTAATGTTCCTGTACGTCAACATGAAGTTTATTCCTGGGTCTGCTTTACTCATTGCTTTAGCTCTGAGCCTTTTTTCACCCTGTTTTCTCATGTGTCTTATAATTTTTAACTGAATGCTAGACATTGTCAATGAGCAGTCAAGAGTGAAGTAAATATAATTTATGCCTAGATTGTGCATGCCTCATCTTCTGTGATGAAGTTAATATGGGGAACTGAGACAATGCAGTCTGCAGTTAAGCCATGTTTGGGTTTTATTACTGTTATAATTACTTTCACAGCATCATGTTCATCAAATAGCTCCAAAAGTGGTCTGTGGCTTTTTGCATAGGCTTGGAGTGCCAGAAAGTTTTTCTCAGTATTTCTGCACCTGAGAGTTTAGTATGGCCTGCACTCCAGAATTACAAAGGGGATTTTGTTCCATTCTTTTGTCCTTCACCCACTCTTAGACTGCTATTGCTAGTTACTCAGCAAAAGCCTTATGGTTGTGGCAGTAGAAGACTCTGTAGTTCTATTTTCCCAGACTCTACAGGGACAGCAAAGTTTTGGCTGGTTGGCACATATAATTACCAGAATCAGTATCTCTTAACTAAATTGAATGGCACACAGAAGCTCATTTAGGGACCAATATATTTTAGGTAACAATAGCAAATTCATAACTACTGTGGCTTTACCTAATATATTTTGCTTCTAAATTTGCCTGTAGACCACTTTTCTCCAAAAGCGTCTGCTCATTTTCACTGTTATGAACTAAATATTTTCATCCTCCAAAATTCATGTGTTGAAACATATCCCGCAAGGTGGTGGTGTTATGAGGTGGGGCAATGGGGAAGTAATTAGGATTAGATGAGGTCACAGGGTAGAGCCCTCGTGCATGAGATTAGTGCCCTTATAAGAGCCCCAAGAGAACCTGCTGCTCTCTGCTCTCTGCCCACCATGTGAGACTACAACAAGTTGACAGTATACAACTAGGAAGAGATCTTGCACCAGAACCTGGACTGCCAAACTTCAGAACTGTCATAAATAAATTTCTGGTTTTTATACCTCACCCAGCATATGCCATTTTGTTATAGCATTCAAAACCAGGACAAGAATTAGTGACTTGGTTAAAAATTAGTTTACTATACATTCTTGGGCTTATTTCAGAGCTTTCTATTCTGCTCCTTTGATCTATGTGTCTATTTTTATGCCAGTACCATACTGTTTTGATTACTATAGCTTTGTAATAAAATTTAAAACCAGGAAATGTGATGTCTCCAACTTTCTTCTACTTCTTTCTCAAGATTACTTTGGTTATTCAGTGTCATTTCTTGTTCCATACAAATATGAGAATTGTTTGGTTTTCATTTCCATTAAAAATACCATTGGAATTTTGATAAGAATTGTGTTGAATCTGCATATTGCTTTGGGTACTATGAACATTGTTGTTCCATACAAATATGAGATTTGTTTGGTTTTCATTTCCATTAAAAATGCCATTGGAATTTTGATAAGAATTGTGTTGAATCTGCATATTGCTTTGGGTACTATGAACATTTTCACAATATTAATTCTTTCAATCCATGAGTACAGAATAAATTCATTTTATTTGTGTCTTCTTCAATTTCTTTCATCAATGTTTTACAGTAGCCTTGTACAGATCTTTCATTGCTTTGGTTAAATTCATTCCTAAGGCTTTTTAAAATATTATCTTAAATAGGATTGTTTTCTAGATTTACTTTTGGATAGTTTGCTATTGGTGTAAAGAAGTGCTACTGATTTTATATTGTATAACTATACTGAATTTGTTTATTAGTTCTAATAGTTTTTTAATGGAGTCTTTAGGGTTCTCTACATAAAGGATTAAGTCATCTGTAAATAACTTTAATTTTGCTTTTTTAATTTGTATAATTTTATTTCCTTTTCTTATCTAATTTTTCCATAGGACTTCCAGTATTGTGTTGGATAGAAATGGTGAGAGTGGGCATCTTTGCTTCATAACAGATTTTGGAGGAAAACTTTTAGTTTTTCCAAATTACTTATAGTGTTAGCTGTGGGCTTTCATATATGGCTTTTATTGTGTTTAGGTAAGTACTTCTATACTTATTTTGTTGAGGGTTTTTATAATGAATGGATGTTGAACTGCATCAAATGTTTCTTTTGAATCTGTTCTCATAATCATGTAGTTTTATCTTTCCTTGGTAGTTTTGCATGTGTTACACCCAATTTGGATCATAGGGATAAATTTCACTTGGTAATAATGTATAAACTTCTTGATGTGCTGTTGAATTTCATTTGCTAGCATTTTATTTAAGATTTTGCATCTATGTTCATCAGAGACATTGGCCTGTAGTTTCCTTTTCTTCTGGTGTCTTTGTCTGCCTTTGGCATCAGGATGATGATGCTAGATCACAAAATGAGTTTGAAAGTGTTCCCTCTTCTACTTTTGAAAGAGTTTAAGAAGGATTGATATTAATTCTTCTTTTAATGTTTGAGAGAATTCACCCATAAAGTCCTGGGCTTTCCTTTGTTGGGAGGTTTTTGATTATTGACTCAAACTTATTTGTTTTTGGTCTGTTCAGACTTTCTATTTCTTCTTAATCCAATTTTGGTAGAATGTATGTTTCTAGGAATTTATTCATTTTTTCTAGGTTATCTAATTTGTTGGCATATAATTCTTCATAAAAGTCTTTTATGATCCTTTTTATTACTGTGGCAGCAGTTTTATTGTCTCCTCTTTCATTTCTGATTTTTTATTTTAATCGTTTTTTTCTTAATAATCTAGCTAAAGCTGTGTCGATTTTTTTATTGCTTGAAAAACCAACTTTTAGTTTTATTGATATTTTTCTATTCTCTGTTTCATTTATTTTATTTATAATAAACATATTTTTTTCTGCTAACTTTGGCCTTAGTTTGTTATTCATTTTCTAGTTCCTTTAGATGTAAAATTTAGTTGTTTGTTTAAGATAGATCTCTTTTTTTTAAATATAGGCATTTATTTCTATCTTTTCTCTTAGTATTGCTTTTGCTACATTCCACAAGTTTTGGTGTGTCATATTTTTATTTTCATTTGTGAATAGAGTTTGGATGTGTTGTCCGCCCCCCCCCCCCCCCCCCCCCCC